>NW_022195120.1:0-56248 GCF_008641045.1 Pistacia vera
AATTTCTAATTGCAATTAATTCCAAGACCAAGCCCTCGCCATGCATGGAATAGTCTTGAAGATTAGGTAACCTGCCCGTGCCCAACTCCTCTATATATATCCTTAATTCCATCACCACGTTCTCAACACACTCCATTCAGTTAGGCTCCCATTTTTGTTGAAGAAAGCTAGATATAATTAATGGCTTCTTTTACAGTCATTAATGTGCTGTTTGTGTTCCTTGTGGTTTTCTCTGGGAGCTCCAATGCTCAACTCTCTACTAATTTCTATTCTAAGGCTTGTCCAAAAGTCCTCTCTACAGTGAAATCCGTAGTGCAATCTGCGGTTGCTAAAGAGCGTCGCATGGGTGCATCTCTCGTTCGCTTACACTTTCACGACTGTTTTGTCAACGTACGTTATTCTCTAAACTACAGTATCACTGTTTCCCTAACTTGGAAGATTTACTAAAAGAAAAAAAAAAAAAAAAATTGATTGATTTTCTTTTATTTAAGGACTTGTATTTGTTTTTAAGTTTATTTTATAACCGACACAAAATATCCAAAAGCTCTCTCAACAAATGTTCTTATTACATAATTATTTTCTTTTTTCTTTTTGTAGAGTGGTGTTCCAAGTATAAACTACACATATAAACTCTAGTATATAATCTAGTATGACTCAATTCTTTTATAGACATATCGTTCATTTATATTAATTTAGTATTTATTAAATTGATTTTTTTAATAAATTATTCATTCATTTTATGTCACATTAATTTATATAAATGAGTTTGTACATTCATTATTATTCTATTTTACAAGGGACCAAGAAAAAAATGGCAATGATACATAATTAATCTAGTAAATTAATTATATTACATGGATTAACTATTAATGTAATAATGAATCCAGAAGACTATGGTAAGTAACAGAAGCATAATAAGTCAAATTGAGCAATTAATGCTAGCTACAAGTTACATATTAAATCAATGTAGATTGTAAATGAGATCTTCAATTCAAATCATTACTTTAAAGCTATATATTATTTTTTAACTAATTGTTTGTGTTTATAATTAAAGGGGTGTGACGGATCAGTACTTCTGGATGACGCTTCTTCATTTACAGGGGAGAAGACTGCTGCTCCTAATAACAATTCAATCCGGGGATTTGAAGTTGTTGATAAGATAAAATCAAAAGTGGAGCAAGTCTGTCCTGGCGTAGTTTCTTGTGCCGACATTTTAGCCATTGCAGCGCGTGACTCTACAGTAATTGTAAGTTCTTTACTGATTTATAATTTTATATACATCCAAATCTCGTTGAATCAATTGGTCTTCAGAATTGCAATTGTCATTAATTTTTAATAATATATACTTATATTGCAGCTTGGTGGACCAAGTTGGAATGTTAAACTTGGAAGAAGGGATTCAAAAACAGCTAGTTTTTCTGCAGCCAATAGTGGTGTCATTCCTCCCCCCTCGTCTACTCTTACCAATCTCATCAACAGATTTCAGGCTAAGGGTCTGTCTACCAAGGACATGGTTATTCTATCTGGTAATATATACATATATATGTCTCGACAGTTAATACATTTTTTTACAAGTCATCGTTGAATATTATAAATTTATGGATATTTAAAGTTATTGATAGAATTTGAGGTGGAGCTGATGATTACCCTATCTTATAAACCAGTTGATTTAAGCATGTCTAGTTAGTGTGAGACTCTAACACTCTTCTCACGATCAACCCCATATGTGTTGGCTCCAATTCTTCACCTGCTAGTCAAATACTTAGTTCAATTAGACATATCTCTGATACTATGATAAAATTTAAGGTGAGTATGACTCTTCACTTAATAAAGTCTTTTTGGGTGAGAGAATTACCTCGTTTTATAAACTAGTAAGCTTGAGTTTGCTTAGTCAATGTGTAATTCCAACATTTCGTATTCACATATTTTTTATATATTTGTAAAATTCAGCAGTAAACTAATAAGAATACACCGTTATGATAACTGTTGCATGACAATTAGGCATGTAGTCCTAGTCATGCATTGGATAGAATGGGCCCTATATAGTGTTATGTTGGACTAGCTGTTTCATCTCTCCTGGCAGTGTTTCTTGTCGTTTATCCACAAGACCAGACTTTTAAAAAAGACATCAATTCAATCATGCGTGGACAAATAATTTCTATCAAATAAATAATTAAAAAAATGTTTGAGTTAAAATATAAAGTATCTGACTTTATTTGTCTGTATTTGAACTGTAGGATCACATACGTTCGGGCAAGCAAGGTGCACAGTTTTCAGAGACCGCATATACAATGAAAGCAACATTGATAGTTCATTTGCTAAGGCTAGGCAAGCAAATTGTCCAAGAGCTTCCGGTTCAGGAGATAATAAACTAGCCCCATTAGACCTTCAGACTCCAACCTTTTTTGACAATCTCTATTACAAGAATCTCTTAAACAAAAAGGGTTTACTTCACTCAGATCAAGTCTTATTCAACGGTGGATCCACCGATTCATTGGTTACTTCATACAGCAAAAATCCTAAAGCCTTCAGTTCTGATTTTGCTGCTTCAATGATCAAGATGGGAGACATTAGTCCCCTCACAGGATCCAATGGTGAGATCAGGAAGAATTGTAGGAAGCCAAATTGAAATTAGAGAAATCAATTGGTTGTTTGATGGAACTTTTAGTTAAAGGGCTAAGAATGTTCTAAGTATGACTTTTCTTTATTTTTGTTTTTCTTCTCCATGAACAAGTGTATCACTATGGAAATATTATTCATGTTAAGATATTTGCTATGGACTATGTATATCTTTCTATTGATGTATCATCTTCTTTGTTGAGAAAATCTAGAATACAATGGTTGTATTGTTGACGAGTTACCACCGACAATCTATGTAAGTTAAGTAATTATTAAGTTTGGTAAAATACCTGTAATGGAATTAGACTTGGTCTTATAACGCTGCTGTAAAATCACCATTCGACAAGGGGTTGAATGACCAAGAAGCCTGGGGAGTTGAAGACCAAAATCTTATAGCGCTACAGTAAATTGCCCTGGACTTGAAGGCCAAACCATGATCCCAAAACCTTAAGCTGCCCGCAAAACCTTCATTGGAAAACAACGAAAAGTTTAAAAAAAAAATAATAATAAAAAAGAAGTGGTTTGACAGTTGCCCACAGCCCTGGACTTGAAAGCAAAACCATGATCCCAAAACCTTAAGCTGTCCACAAATGACAAAACCTTCGTTGGAAAACAACGAAAAGTAGTTTAAAAAAAAAAAAAAGTGGTTTGACGGTTGCCCACGGTATTCACATTTAATGTAAAGAGGATCAAGCATTCTCCCATAACAGGCCATTAATTAAGTTTACGGATGGTGGGCAGGGCCGGCTCAAGGTAGGCGCCTGCCTAGGCCCCAAAAAAAAATAAGGTTGAAAAGGGTCAAATTTTTTATAATATATTACAAAAATAAAAAAATATATAATTTCTTATCTAACCAATATAAGGGGCCTTAAAAAAAAAAAAAAAACAAAAAATACCCAAATTTATTATTAATTTTTTACATTATTCCCACCCAAAGTTTTGACGAAAATTCTAAGTTTGTACTTCTAGTTTCATATATTGTAATTTACACCTCTAAATTAACACATTAAATTTCTTTTAACAACAAAAGACTAAAATGGTCATTTATATGTCTCAAATTACTCACTCTCAATTCAATCCCAAAATTTAACATTCACATAAATCATCTCCACCCCTCTTCTGCCGCCGACCGTTTGGAGCTGATTTCGGTCAAATTTTTTCTCCAAAATCGATCGGAACCATCACTTTATCGTTTTCCAAGTGTTTTTCCAACCTTGATAGCCCTCGATTTAGCCATTTTTTTACGAATCTCGCAACCTAGCTCCACCCCGTGCGACAGCCATTTCCGACCTTTTCAGCATGTACTTGGCATCGTTGGCCTTCCCCAACACCACCATCTTCCTCCCCTTTGCATTCTCACCAAAACCCCAAAACCCCTATCATACCTATCCGTTTACTCTGCCAATCGCCGACCACCAATACCTTTTGGGCTGTGACTTCTCAAGTCTTTTCTGGTTAATCCTAGCATTGGAAATCACCATTTCACCACCCATCGCTTCTCTAACATCTGCTCTCCAAAACCCCTTACCAACCTGACCTTGTTAGCTCGTCGGTCGTCATCCACTTCTCCTAGTGATTTTGCATCTCAAAAGGTAAGAAAAATAAATTTGAAATAATTTTTTTAGTATATACTTATATTATTAGAAGATCCCTAAAGTAACTTTTACCTAGGGTCACAAATGTTCTTAATAAAGCCTGATAGTGGGAGAGGCGAGAGGAATCCTTATCCTATTTAATTAGCACACAAAAATATTTATTAAAAGAGCTTTCTTTAACAAAGGAGACAACCGCCAAAGACAAAGTAGTTGCATGAATGACACATCACCACACGACACATGCAAGGCGACACATGACACATGAAAAACTTGCCTATAAATTGAATTTACAATGTAACATGAGGCAACGATCTATTCATACATACACATTTTCACTTAAGATTACATTCTCTATGTCATTATTATACACTCTTATGAAGAAAGGGGGGCGAGTCCAAGGCCAGAGACGAAAAACCAAGGTCCATGGTTGAGGTAACTAGTTAGGAGGTGGAAAACTGGTTAACCAAACTTGTTTTTCGATTCAAGCAGTATTCTGAATTGAAACAGAACAGAATACTACTTGAATCAGTTTTTAACCGAACTAATAATTCGGTTCAGAAAACTGGTTAACTGGTTTTGAACCGGTTTTATAAACAATCCTTAATAGAGTTAATTCCCATTTTATTATTGTTTCCCTTTTTCAAATCTGATTTTGTATAGCATAATAGTGGCAATACATAATTGAAAATGTAAACCATACAAGCATACATGATTAAAGATAATGAAAGGAAGCCTAAACCATACAAGTGTATATGATCAAAAATTAAAAATGATAGAACTTGGTAATAAAATAAATATAGAGATAAGAGATTAAGATTTGTCTTAAGTTGCTGATTCGGCGATGGAGTATGGATGGCGACTAGTTCATGATTCTGTGAAGACAACGACTAGTTTGTGATTCGGTGAAGACTGAAGATCTTGAAGATGCTTCTGGCTTCTACTTTATGGTCGTGTTGTCGTGCTTAATATCGAAGAGTGAAGACAACGACTAGTTGCTTATCGCCATTCATCGATAAGAACTTAGCAGTGAGCAGGTTAGGTGTAAGGGTATTAGGGTTCTTCGATAGTCGTGGTTATCAAATTGGAGAAGAAGGCTTTGAGATTGTTAAGGATATAATTTCATAGAACTTTTAGTCAATACATAAGTTCAGGGATTTTTAGGCAAAAAACCGGTTTGAAAATGCCTCTAAACCATTAACCGAATCGAAAAACTAGTTCGGTCATTTTTGGAAATTGAAACTGAACCGATTTTTTAGAAAACTGGTTTTCGGGTCGGTTTTGGTCCAGCTTCTTGGTTCGGTTTTTGGATTTTTTTTTTTTTTTTTTTTGTAGCCCTATAACTAGTTCAAGGAGAAGCTTTAGATTGGGGGAAAGTACAAATGAGACTTGAACGTTAGAGGATCTTCAGCGGGGGCACTCCCATTGACCCCTTTTGACTTGTGGTTGTCTTGAATGGTTCGGTCCACAAGAATCAATATGAGACCAAGGTCATAGAATTTGAGTGGAAAAGTCAATTTTCAATGCTACCAAAACCAAACAACTAAAATACCAATCACAATTAATTTAAAAAGAGAGAAAAAGAGAAAAAAATTATATTGAACATAAATTCAATAAAGGGTGGTATGTATACTGTGGCTAGATTTTTTCTTCATTGTCATGTCGGTGTAAAAACAAGTGAATTATATTAACTTACTATTTTAGGGTTAAAATGGAGAATGATCCCATTTTGGGGATTTCAAGTATAATCTTTTATATCACTTTTCCCATTTTACCTTTGTCTCTCTAACTCTTACACTTCAACACTTGCATACATTGGTACAACTACGTTACTGTTAAATTGCTCAACTTATTTTGGCGAGTAAAAGAAGTCAACACAAATCACAAAAGAGTAAAAGCACAAATTAAGATGGTTGGGTTGCTTCGAGAGAACCTCAGATACACTTGGTTTGTACAATCAACTAGAATTGGCCATCGGCAAAATTGTACACATTAATTGTTATGCCTAAAAATACAAGGCAGACATAAGTTGATGTCAGCGAGCATCAATCAGAGTTCAGGAAGACTTTAAGCCATCTAGAGTCTGCCACATTGCCCAAGACAAAAAGAATATAGTTGTCAACAACCCAACTAACTCAAGTTTTGTTTGTGAATAAATTTGGTTCGCACACCTATCCAAGCCCCATTTAATTGAAGGATAATATTTCCTAAGTTATCAATCAATAAGACGCCAAGCAAGATTTGCACAGCACCACCCTACTTGCAGATATGTAATCATTACCTTGAGCTTAGTGGTATAAATAGATAGCTCCCCCTCACAAAATCAGGGCCAGACACTCTGAATTCAACAAAGAAAATAGCAAAGACACCCTACAGGAAAGTGACTAGCTTGATATTCTCTAAGAACACTTAGAACACTAAACACCTGTAACCCACATTGTAGTTCCCGACCTCTTGTAAACTTGGCTAATAAAACTCACTCATATAAAAGAAAACAGTGGATATAGGATTCGCTTTAAGCTTCTGAACCACTATAAAACTCTTATTGTCTCATTTACTTTAAGTCTTTGCATGATAATAGTATTCCGTAATCAACTCTTATAATTGTTCGCGTGTAATTTCTAGGATCTTTCTTAGTGCTTTGCACATGTGAGGTCGTTGGTGTCAAAATCATGCATCAAAAGTTTGGTGCTAGAAGGAGGGCTAAGATTCACATAAGCTCTCTATCCGATATTTTCAATTGATCCATCAATTTCACCTTCAAAGGTCAACCACAAAAACTCATGGCTCGCAATTTTGAAGCCGAGTGCGCTGGCACCAATAACGAGCAAACTCCCTGCAATCAGGAGACTACTCCCCCCAAAGTAGTTGCTCTTTCCCTGAATGTTTCCCTAAACCTTAGTGATGGTGGTATTACAGTTTGGCCTGACAGTGGATTCCTTCCTATCAATGTGCTCACTTCCTTATATAGGACTCTCTTTAAAATCATCATTACCAACTGGTCTCCATCTAGGCATAACTCCTCAATTAGACTTGATAAAGCCCAATTGTTGTATGGCATTTTGCAAGGAAATAAAATTGACCTTGCCTCTGTTATTTATAAATTAATCAAGACCATTGGTGAGTCTGAAGAAAAATCCTTCATTCTGCCCTTCCCTTCCCTTCTCTGGTCACAAGATTTGTTGACTCTTATGGGGCTCCAAAAAGGCCAAATAATAAGTTCCTTAAAATTAGAAGTATCTCTTCTAAAACCCTCACGTTTGTTGCCCTTGCTATAGATGTCCCTTCATCCTCTTAAGCCCTTCATGTAAAATCCAGTGCTCAGCAGTCCAAAGTGTTTGAGTTGTTACAGGCTCTTGATAAGAAATTAGACTCTTTTTACACCACCTTGATGGCTCGAGTTGACTCTCTTGAAACTGTCCTTAAAGAAACTAGAGTTGAACTTCTAAGTAAAGGATCTTCAAGTGGTTCCAAGGATGCCCCTGCTGGCTCTACTTCTGCTGAAAAGGCTGATGTACCTGCTGAATCTCAAGCTGATCTGAATGCCAACTCTGCCGGTGAAAATGTTGTTCTTGAAGGTCAAAATCTAGTCTTTTTCGAAGACATCATAGAAATTGATGGAGAAGGTGCTATAGATGAACCTGAGTCTGAAGTTGCAGCTGAGCAAAGTGCAAAAGGAACTTCTAGCCTCTATGGCTGCTTTTGAAATTGATCCCTCAAACAGAGAAAAGGAACCTGACAATGTGACTCCTCTTGCTGGTTCTCAGACTGTAGAAGATGCCTCTGGTGTGGACACCCTTGCTCTTGTGTTCACCTCTACAGTTGATCCTCCTTCAACTCGTACACCTGGCAAAACTCGTGTCAAAACTGTTGGCAAGAAGCCCCCCAGGAGATCTTCTCGTCTCAAAAGCTGATCTCTTATGATCAAAGAGGGCGAGATGATGATGATGATGTTGAATGGGCTGATGGGCTAACGGCTTAGGGACTCATTTATTTATTTATTTATTTTTTTTTGGCAAAAACTTTATCTCTTATTATTGACTTTTTGTTAGTGTGACCACTGCTATTTATATGTCATCACATTTTTTTTGTTTCTTTTCATATGCAGAACGTTTTAGTTTTTTTTTTTTTTTAATTGATTAGTGCTTCTTGTTTTTGCTAATGATCTATTTGGTTGTTTGTATTATTGCTAATATGTCCCTTGTTATGCAGATTCTCTTGATTGTTATATTGATCTGCCCTCTTTTGGAAATTCTTGGTAACTCTCTTCCTATTGTGTGTAGCTTAGGGGGAGATCTTTTGTTGAGGGGGAGTGATTTTATGCTTCATTTTGTTATTATTGTTTTCCTCCTTAGTAATGTTTTTCCAGTACGTTGTCTTTGAAGTGTGCTTTGATCATAAGTGACAAAGGGGGAGATTGTTAGTATTTTTGTCATCTTATGATCCTAATTTTGTGTCCTGCCTATTATTTATCTTCTACTATTGTGCACACACTTCTAAAGGCCACCTTCACAAGTGTAAGCACTTTAGCCTATGCGTGTTCACAACGTTTCTGGCAAATATTTTTCCTCAAATCAAACTTCACGCACTTGTTTTCACTTCTGGACAAAATTATTCCTTGATTGATTTTCTATCTTATTCTTTACATTTGTCCCCTATTTATTCGTTTTGTAAGAAAATGAATAATTTTTTTGTCTATGGTCCCAAAATGTTTTGTGCAAAAAGAAAGACATAAAAGTTAAAGTTTAACTTTTTTGTCTCCTAACCCTTAACGTGTTGATCTCTTTATATTCTCCCGTTTTGTTTCTATTTTTGTAAGAAACCTGATTACATTGTTTTGCTTCTTTGAATATTCTCTAAGATTCTTGTTTTGTTAAAGTTTCTTACTATGCTTTGGTAGGCTTAGAATTACCCTCATCACTTATCCTTGTGTGATATCTTTTGGATGTTGTTTTCCTTATGATGAGAGCTTGAGTGTAAGCTACTGTCCTGTCTTCATTGTTGATTCTTGAGAGGATCTCTTTTTCAACATGATGTTGTTGTGCACGTGAAGCTTGTTATGATGGCTTGAAGTTCGATCAAAGAAGATAGAATCGTTGTGTAGAAAACAGAGAGTGTTTTACAACTTTTGGTTATCTTACTTTGTAATTGAACTCATAAGTATTTTATAGTGAATTTGCTTCTCTGGACATGGTCTCATGGATGTAGGCTTGATGCCGAACCATATAAAAATGAGCGTGTTCTTTACTTGTTTTTATGTATGTTTTAATTCAATTATTCGCAACTCACTTGCACTAAATTGAACAAGCAACCCATTCTATATAAGTTTTAATCACTTGGTAATCCTCTTAAAACTTACAGAAGAATTTCTGAAACTGTTTTGAGTTACAACTTAATTTCGTTGTTGTCAAACTATTTAAGCCCCGAGAAATTCGTTGTAGAAAATAATTTTGGTATCAAATTGCAGATTTTTTATTGTTGTAGTGAATCTATGCTTTATGTTCGTTGGCCATAGCGGGGGCATAAGTTCAATATGACATTTAAGGGTTTATTTCTTATACTTGACATTTTAGAGACCTAAGGTTACATGTAGATCTCTCTAGGTGTTTTAAGAGAATATCTCAATTAAATAGAGTAGTTGTCATTGTGCTTGAGAGAGAGAGAGAGACCTTAGAGTTTAACTCTATGGTATGTTCTTATGAAACACTTTTCACAAGAGTTCTCTAGACGAACAGAGCATAGGATTTACATCATTGGAGTGGAGTTCTGTAGACCTTAGATGCTTATTTGTAGTGTAAGCCTACGACAACATTGAAGAGGAGTTCTTTGTCAAGTATCTTTAGTTTATGCTTTTAAACCTACTGGGGTATCTAATACCAAATAAAACTACAACTAGATTAAATATATTACAACTCAAAGAGTAAATACTACAACACACTCGTATATAGTACATAACACTTGAGATGAGAACATTGGCGTTATACATTTTTTTCACAAGTTCCTCACCAAGAGATGAAGTCCATGTTGTGGCCCTATAACCAACCTAATAGCAGGCGAGTGTGTGTATTTAGGAGAAATAGAGAAAGAGAAGTTGGACAAAATGAGAGCTACTAGCATTTTAAGTTCAACTATGGCCAAGTTCTGTCCAAGACACACTCGAGGCCCAACCCCAAATGGCATATATACGTGTGGAAGCTTGCAAGCACCTGTTATCCCATTAACAAATCTATCTGGTTTAAATTCGTAGGCATCTGCTCCCCATATTTCAGGATCTGTATGCAATGTCAACACCAGTGTCCAAATGTTTATACCTTTGGGAATATCAATGTTTCCAAATCTCATGTCTTTTAAGGCTTCTCTTGACACTACCACCACCGGAGGATATAGACGCAGTGCTTCATGAATTACCATGTTAAGCTGCAAAACCAAAATAGATTAAATTAAACCAAGAGAATTCTATGTATATATATATATGCGCGTGTGTGTGTGTTATTTACCTGCTTCATCTTACGAAGCATATCAGAATCTGGAATTCGACCCTCACAAACTTGAAGAACTTCTGCACGGACACGATCTTGCCATTCTTGATGTAAGGCTAAAAGCATGAGACACCATGTGGCAGAAACTGCTGTAGTCTCGTACCCAGCCATGTATATATTCTTGCAGTTATCAACTATAAATTGGCGACTTGCCTCTTGGCCGAGTTTCATATTTTTAGCACCTTCAGTAATTATCTTTAATAGGTCTTGCCGTTCATGATTTGTACTTTCCACCTCCCTCTCCTTCGTTACCTGCAGAATTAAATTGCGGATTTCCTTCTCTAATGCCCATGCATCTCTGTTACTCTTTGTGGGAAGATGCCTGTAAAATTTAATTTAGTTTTATTTAGTATTAATTAAGAAACCATTTCATCTAAAATGATCATATATATCTGAGGAGAAATAAATAAATAAATATTAAGTTCACCTCATGCCTGGAACCCCTTTGGATAGACTTTTCCTGGACATATTCTCCTGAAGAGATCTCAATTTCTGAAAAATTTCATCTCCTCTGGAATAATAACTTCCAAAACAAGCTCTTGAGATAACATCTTTAGAGAAATTTCTCACGTAATCGTCAATTTTAATGTCGGCTATTCCTCCCTCTGTCTCAATAATGGTTTTCCATGAGTTTAATAGATTGATGGTTGAGTCAGAAATTAGATTCATCATCCCCTGCAATTAAATTTATATTGTTAATCAATTACTTAATTAATTAATTAATCAGACAATTAATGCATATAATATATATATATATATATACCTTAACCTTGTCCATATATAAATGAGGAGCAAGGAGTTTTCTTTGATGAAGCCATACATGTCCACTTGAAGTTAAAATGCCCTTACCAAGAAGAGGACCACGCTCCTTCTGCTGATATGAAGGCTTCCCCAAATCTAAAGATGTGCAAGTGCTTATCTCTTTCACTACATCACCTTCGGCAACACATAATATGTTTATGTTTCCCAATGAAAACATAAACACTTTACCTGTTTTTGTCATGAATTTTCAATCTCATAGAAAGATGTAAATGAGACATATTATTAATTAGAGATATTTTTTACTCATATAGGAACATCATATCAAAGCTTTGCATAAATAATGAATGCTATTAATCATGATCATTAACGAAAGGGAAATGTAGAAATGAACCATAAAAACATACCATATTGCTTAATCCATTGCTCAAAAAAGGGAAAGATAACAGGAGCAATGTTGTGGGAGATGGATGATGAAGTATTAAGAAGAATGGATTGAGATTTCTTGAGCTCCCTAATATTTCCAAGAAGCAAAGTTGGTGGTGGACCGATGATGCCCTGTTTTCTCATCTTTGCTCCAAGTCTCTCTGGTTTCAATACCAATCCATAATATAAGCGTATCAAAACGAAACCAATCACACCAACCCAACCTAACAAATAAAACCCATCAAACTCCATGCCTACTATTTCTCTCTCTTACAGATCGACGAGCTGCAAGAGAAGCAGATTGAGTTGTTTGTTTGTTTACTCAGTTGCCTTATAAATACTGTGAGTTGCCTTGAAGGACACCCTGGGTTTATATGAGAATAATCAACACCCACAGGTTTTCGAATAATACAAAGACACCCCTAAATATCATAAGAAAATAATTATTTAGTTATGCTGCAGATGTTTTGGTCATCAGTTGTATGAATGGGGTAGGGATTACTTTAATGACACCTAAAATTAAGCTAGTGGTGCTTTTAATTTTAGAAACGATTATGTGAATTTATTTGTTTTTCATTTTAGAAAATGAAAAACAAAAGGTTAGGAAGAAGAGATTTTTTATTATTATTGTTATTTTATGTTAGTTCTATTTTGTCAGTGTAAAATGTGAATTAAATTCATTAATAAGTACTTTGTTTTTGTAAATAGATAAGTAGTATGTATTATTAAGGGTATTTTGATCATTCATTTAATTTATTTCACATCAATTTGTATAAAAAAGTTTGTAAAAAAAAATTACTACCATCTCTATTTTTAATTGCCATTAGAAGAATGTGTTGACAAATAGTTTTAATTATCTCTTTAAAGATCAAATTACCAGTAATTCTTCACTTCTAATTATATAAAATAATATTTTTAAATTTGAATGAAAATTAATATTATTTCGTAATTTTCTCTTATTTACTTACAAAACAAAAAACCGAAGAAGTGAGGCAGATTTAGAGAGAAAAACAATAATTAGAGACTATTAAATTGTTTTAATTTGTGTGTAAATGCGTGATTTTAATGTGATATTTAATAATTTTTTGTAAATGTACCTAAATATAGAATTCAATAATATTCGATTAACAATCTTAATTAAGAAAAAGTTCAGGTAAAAGACCAAAAAGTCCTTCCAATGTTTGATTTAAGGCTATCTAGATCAATTGTTAGCGTGAGTATAAAACAATAATTGAGTCAAATTACATCGGACAAACCTTAGAAATGAAGATGTAATTTCCTTGCGATGTGGTTTCAATTTTACTTTATTTACAATCTACTTTTGGGTTAATAAAAAAATGCCCTTTAATTATACTTAAATTAAAAAAAAAAATCCCTTATAATTATTGATAACAAAAATTCCTCTATCTTAAGTTTTTTGTATTAAAATAAGCGATAGAGGATTAATTAGGTAGATAATTATTAACACATCATATTATAAATTCTAATGACTCACTAACAACATGAGGATTTATATTATTTCTAAAATTTCAGGGGGACATTGTTATTTGATTAAACTTTAGGGGGTAAACATCTCCCTTTTTCCTCTCTATTTTCAATTTAACGACAATTTGTAATTGTGGGGATGGCATTCCATTTAGAAAAGCAAAACGAGGTCATTCGGTTGAGTCAAGTAATCTAACATAAAGAGTGCGCTTGGTTCACGTAATATAAGATTGCAGAGGTAATCTTCCTTTAACTTTCAAGATTCCTTTATTTGGTTTACAAGTAATAAAATATTACGAATATTTTTAATTATAAATAGTATTTACTATTAATAATATATAAGGTAATTTCAAGGGGTGTTATTAAAAGATACCGAGGTAATCTAATTTTTGTACCTATTTTACCCTTAATTAAATAATATTTTTGACACAATTGCCCTTAAATGTCTACCAAATAACCATCCCAAACCCCCTATATTTGAAATTTAGCTAAAACACCCCAACTACAAAAATTTAAAAATTAACAAAATACCCCCAACCACCCAAGACCACTGCCGGCTGCCAGCGGCAGTTGCCATAATGGCGACGACTAGCGGATCTGGCCGGTCGTGCACCGATAAAGCCGTTATGCCGATCTGGCTATTTTCATGGCCTTTTCATGATTTGTGGTCATTTCAAGGCCACATACCGGTGCACGACCGGCTAGATCCCGCTGGTCGTACACCATTACGGCAGCTACCAGTAATGGTGGTTGGCTATTGGCAGTGGCTTGGAGTGGGTGGGGGTGATTTTACTACAAATAAAAGTTTTATATAGCGAGGTATTTTAGCAAAATTTCAAATGTAGGGGGTTAAAAAGAAATTATTCAAAAATTAATATTATATTAATAGTTTAAAAGGAGGGTAATTTAGTATTCTACATAACGTACCCACCTATTTATCCTTCTAACCAAACATATTAATATAACATACCCATCAATTTATTTCAACCAGCCAAACACATTTCCCTAAACATTTCTAGTAATTTTTAAGGTAATTTATATTTCTATTAATATAAAATTCTCAATAATAAAACATTCTCAAAACCAAATGCACCCAAAGAAAAAAGATGTTCTCAAATAAGATTGTCTAACGTTTCAAGGATTTTTATTATATTTAGTCTTATTTCATGTGGTTGAGTTTTTTTTTTTTTTTTTCTTAATTACATTTATATACTTTACATTGTAATCTATATTTATTTTTTCTTAAATATTAACAAAGAATCTTATAACATGATAGAGTTGGAAGGTGGAAAGTAGCATTTCAAGTCAAGTCAACCAAAGTTTCCAATGGAGATTGTTAAACTTTGTGTTTCACAATGACCCAACTCCATCTTTTCGTGTTTCATACAACTTAACCTAACACTTTAAGACTTTCTTTTTAAGTAAATAATAATAATAATTTTAATTTTAATTTTAATTTAAGATATTTGAAAAAAAAAATCAATTCATCTCTTGATATCAATCCATCAAACAAATAACGAGATTTAAAACTGTTGATGCTGTGATTTGCACCAACGAGAAGTACGTTGGATTCGTAGGGGAAGCCACGTAAGAGTTTGTATAAAACCTGTGATTTCGATGTTAGATCAATGAATGAACAGGAAATCAAAAAATAGCACAAAGAAAAAGATTTTTTGGCTCGGATGCTAAGTGCAAATCCTACATCCACTGTTCTTATATTATTTTCTGTATTTTCTTTGTGCACAAATACAGCTTCCAAAATGTAAATCAAAATCAGATATGGCTATTTCTATGGCCTTTTCATAGCTATATCTGTGGTCGTTTCAAGGCTACATCTTCACGGCCATAAAAACGGCCTTGCTGGCGCACGACCAGCCAGATCCCACTGGTTGTGCACCATTACGACAACTGTTGGCAATGGTGGCTAGCTATTGACAATGGCTTTGGATGGGTGGAGATGGTTTTGCTACAAATAAAAAGTTTTATATGGCGGGATGCTTTAGCAAAATTTCAAATTTAGGGGATTAAAAAAATAATATTATATTTATATTTTAAAGGAATGGCAATTTAGTATTCTATAGAACATACTCACCCATTTATCATTCCAACTAAACATATTTAATATAACATACCCATCAATTTATTCCAACTAGCCAAGCACATTTCTCTAAACATTCCCAGTAATTTTCAAGATAATTTATATTTTCATTAATATAACATTTCCAATAATAAAACATTCTCTGAATCAAATGTACCCAAAGAAAAAAGATGTCCCCAAATAAGATTGTCTAACGTATCAAGGATTTTTATTATATTTAGTCTTATTTCACGTGGTTGAGTTTTTTTTTTTTTTTTTTTTTNGAGATAGATGATGTGGAGTACATCCCGGGAATTTCTTCATCAAATCTAGCGGACCTTAAAGCAGTGTTCCAAAGAAATGATCATGGAGTGTTGCAGCTTGCCCTGGATTGCATTTCTAGGGTGCCAAAAGCACAATATCTTCTATTCACTTCTATCTACGAGCTTGAACCCCAAGTTACCAACAATTTAAGGGAAACTTTTCCTTTTCCTGTGTACCCTATTGGCCCTGCTATACCTTACCTAGAACGTGAGCAAAACAACTATGGAACTAATAATAGTACTAATGACCATGGCTATATACAGTGGCTAGATTCTAAACCAGCAGATTCAGTACTGTACATCTCATTAGGCAGCTTCCTCTCTGTTTCAAGTACGCAAATGGATGAAATTCTTGCTGGCTTGCAAAATAGCAATGTTAATTTCGTGTGGGTGGCTCGTGGAGAAGCTTCTCGTTTGAAAGAAATTTGTGGAGATAAAGGGTTGGTACTGCCTTGGTGTGACCAATTAAGGGTGTTGTGCCATTCTTCTGTAGGTGGTTTCTGGACACATTGCGGATGGAATTCCACTCTAGAAGCTGTTTTTGCTGGGGTTCCCATGCTTACTTTTCCCCTATTTTTGGATCAAGATCCTAATAGTAACCAAATTGTGGAAGATTGGAAAATTGGGTGGGAGGCGAAGAGAGAGATTGGAACTCAAAAAATTTTAACAAGAGAAGAAATTGCTGAAGTTATAAAAAGGTTTATGGATTTGAATAGCGATGAGGGTATAGAAATAAGAAGAAAAGCAAGACAACTTAGAGATATTTGTCAAGGAGCTACCACAGAAAGCGGATCATCTGTAATCAACCTTACTGCATTCATTCAAGACATTTCACAAGGACATAACCATTGATCATATTATATATTTCATCTCATTAATCACCTCTTAGAAAAACCATCAGCCAGGGACCATACTTCTGTGGCTAAAATAATTTGGTCGAAAGTTTTTCTGTCGAATACAGTTGTCACTAAGCATTTGCTAGATTCTGTTATCTAGGGTATCTGACTTTGATTTAGTTCTTAAAACTCACCTGCTTGTGTAAATTTTGAATCAGTTGAAAAAATATCTTGTCTTCTTCCTGGATTATTGGCAGTTCCATGAGGGCAATTTACCTAAAATCCTTGATTTCTGGTCAAAAAGGTGGTAAAAGGAATACTGGCCATACATTTGTAAGTCGGTTCTAAATACGATGCATATGACTTCATCACAAATTGACCCACAAAATATTATACAAGCATTTTCTTTTATTTCATCTTATCTGTAATTTTTCAAAACCAGAAGTGATCTGTTTTTATCTGAAAACGTTATCCTGAGCTCACTTTAGAAGATGATAAAGGACGCACCTCTTGTTCTTCCAAACTCTACCAAGATAAACAGCCCAACTGAGAGATGTACTCAACCGCCATCTGTCATGTGGTTGCGATGCCTTATCCAGGCAGAGGCCACATCAACCCTTTGATGAACCTCTGCAAATTGTTAGTTTCTAGAAAGCAAGATATTATCATCACCTTTGTTGTCACAGAAGAGTGGCTAGGATTAATCGGCTCCAATCCTAGGCCTGATAACATACGCTTCAGAACAATTCCTAATGTCATCCCATCTGAGAGGGTTAGGGCACAAGACTTTCCTGGCTTCTACGAAGCTGTCATGACAAAGATGGAAGCTCCTTTTGAACAGCTTCTTGATCGGCTTGAACCACCTGTGACTGCCATCATTGCAGATCTTGAGTTAAGGTGGCCAATCAATCTGGGGACTAGGAGGAATATTCCAGTGGCTGCACTTTGGACAGCGTCAACATTATATTTCTCTTTGCTCTATCATTTTTATCAATTCTCAAAAGAACATCTTGCAGTCTTGAACCTGCCAGGTAGGTAAGAGTAACTCGTCAGCATATTACATATCGTCTAGTTGGGGACTTTGAATTTACTGTTGAAATGCGAACTTTATATATATACATAAGAACTAGCAGAATTTACTGTTTCTGTGCTAAAAATTTTATTAAATGCAAAATAATGATTGAGATTGTGTCATTGTGTATGTTAGATCATGTGGACTACATCCCTGGAATTTCTTCATCAAATATAGCGGACCTTAAAACAGTGTTCCACAAAAATGACAATGGAGTCTTGCAGCTTCTACTGGATTGCATTTCAAGGGTGCCAAAAGCACAATATCTTCTATTCACTTCCATCTACGAGCTTGAACCGCAAGTTACCAACAACTTAATATCAGCTTTTCCGTTTCCTGTCTACCATATTGGTCCTGCTATACCTTACCTAGAACTTAAAAATGACGCCTTTGGAAGTAATTGTAATAGTGCCAATGAACCTGACTATATAAGATGGCTAGATTCTAAAGCTGCAGATTCTGTTCTTTACATCTCATTAGGCAGCTTCCTCTCTGTTTCAAGTGCCCAAATGGATGAAATTCTTGCTGGCTTGCAAAATAGTAGTGTTTGTTTCATGTGGGTGACTCGTGGAGAAGCTTCTCAGTTGGAAGAAATTTGTGGAGATAAAGGGTTAGTACTGCCCTGGTGTGACCAATTAAAGGTGTTGTGCCATTCTTCTGTGGGGGGTTTTTGGACACATTGTGGATGGAATTCTACGCTCGAAGCTGTATTTGCTGGAGTTCCTATGCTTACATTTCCTCTGTGCTTTGATCAAGATCCTAATAGTAACCAAATTGTGGAAGACTGGAAAATTGGGTGGAGAGTGAAGAAAGAGATTGGAAGTCAAAATATAGTTACAAGAGAGGAAATTTCAGATCTTGTACAAAGGTTTATGGATTTGAGTAGCAATGAGGGAAAAGAAATGAGAAGAAATGCAAGACAAGTAAGAGATACCTGTCATGGTGCAATTGCGGAAGGTGAAGGTGGATCATCTGTAATCAACCTTAATGCATTCATCCGGGACATTTTAAAAGGACAAAGCCACAAATAGAATTCTTTAGTGTATGTAACTGACAACCTGTTTGAACATAATCAGTATTAATATCTTATTAGTTATGTTACTCATAGATCAACTTTAGTTAGTGACAATATACTAACTAAATTGACTTTCTTTCCGTACCTTTTTTTATAGAAAAGGGCGAAGAACGTGTGGACTACATCCCAGGAGTTTCTTCAACACGTCTGATGGACTTTCCGTTGCATAACAGTGGAGTAAACCCATATATGTTGCAGCAATTCTATAGGATTATTTCGTGGTAGCATAAATCACAATATCTATAGGATTATTTCGTGGTAGCATAAATCACAATATCTTTTAATCACTTCAATTTATGAGCTAGAACCCTATGCTATTGAGGCTTTAAGGGCAAAGATTCTATTACTCATCTACCCATCTAGCCCTTCAATGCCCTGGTTCAAACTTGGAGACAATTCATCTTTAAGTCCTAACCACAATGAAATCAACTACATAGAGTGGCTAAACAACCAGCCCAACAATTCAGTTCTTTTGTGTCTCTTTTGGAAGTTTTCTTTTGGTTTCAGGCGCTCAAATGGATGAAATTGCAGCTGGTTCGAGCAGTGGCGGTGTTAGGATCTTGTGGGTAGTTCGTGGAGAAACAGGTAAACTAAAAGAGGGTTTTGGTAAAATGGGATTGATAGTTCCCTGGTGTGACCAATTTAAGATGTTATCTCATCCTTGTCCAGGGGTCTTTTGGACAGATTGTGGGTGGAATTCTATTAGAGAAGGTGTTTTTGCAGGAATGCCTTTTCTGTCATTCCCAATAGGAATGGACCAAATTACAAATAGTTAGTCAATCGAGGAAGATTTGAAAATTGGTTGGAGAGTTAGAAAGGAGACGAGGGGGGTGGAAATTTTGGTGAAAAGAGATGCAATAATGGAGCTTTTGCGGAAGTTTGTGGATATGGAAAGCACCGAAGTCAAAGAAATGAGGAAAAGGGCGAAAAATCTCCAGGAATTATATGAAAATGCAATTGCAGAAGCACCAAATCCTTCATTCGGTACATTGCTCAATATTCTCAGTGGGCATAGAGCTGCCTCCAAAAATATTCATGATTCATCTGTATGAAACTTGTGAATTTGACCATGTGGTAAAACACAAAATCTCTTGGATTGGAGCAATTTCATCGTTTTTTGTGTCTTACGATGGTTAGGTATATATGAGATTGTTTTGCATCATGATATTGTTTTAAAAGGGGTAAAATCTATCTGATCAATTTCTACAATCTGTTACCTACATTCCCAGTCTTGATATAAAGTGCACCGGACTCCGTCTTGGTCTTCAAGTTCTTCACTTGTGTTGTTATTGTCCCAGCTGAAAAAATAAATGCCTATGGATAAACTTTACACTAGGGGTGGGCGGGTCCAGGTACCCGCCTAAAAGCAAAGGAAATAAGGAATAGGAACCGGCCAGTTCCTTTGATTTGGAGCTTGAAGTGGAATCGGTTTCGGGTATCAAAAAAAATATAAATTACCCCCCAAATTTTAAAAAAATGACAAATAAACCCTTAAAAACTATAATTACACCTCTAACAGTTTTCTGAAATGGCAAATACACCGTGCGGACTTTACAAAAATTACAACTATCCTAATATCCATTTCATCCTCCCAAAATTAAAATTACATAACACATTAAATAACATAACATAATAAGTTAATAACATATCAAGTTTCATCCTTCCAAAATTCTATTATGATATATATGCTCACATAATGTTAACTGTATTATTATTTAAATAATTTTTATGTAATACAATTTAAACAATGTTTTATGTTTTTAAACTTAAATATAAATACCAAGTTGAATTGTAATGTTCTATGGAAGAATATAATATGCTAAAAAGTAGAGATTTTAAAGTGAAAAAGTATTGGCATATGATGTAAGTATAAAAAGAGTTATTTAATTGGACATATGCGTAGTTGTTGCTACTAAATAATAATAATATTATCAAAATAATTTAAACAAATTATTCATACATTTTTCATCGAATAAAAAGTAAAAAAAAAAAAAAATTAACTTTCTTAATTCACTTAAGTGGCGTTTGATCATTTATGTGACATCTGAATATGTCCAACTACTAGATAGACTTAAATGTAAAACATTAAATAATATATTTGTTTATATTTACTTGATGCTTAATTATAAGTATTTAATTGTTTGTTTTCACCAATAATAAACATTTAAAAGCCATTATTTAACGTAAATGTCTTAATGTATATTAGTTTTTTAATTAAGTAACAAGTGAAATTTAAAAATTAATAAAAATATTTTGAAGAACTGATATTTTAATGAAAATTAATAAGACTTTTGATACTAAGATAAAAAACCAAAATTTTCTTACATATTTATGACATGCAAAATATCAAAAAAAAAAAAAAAAAAAACCATTCTTTAATATTATCTCAATTAGTCCCAGTTCTTTTGATTTGGAACCGGAACCGGAACTCACAGTATTGGTTCCAATTTTTTGGAATCGGAACCAACCCTGTTACGATCGGTTCAAGGTAGGAACCGAAATTGACACCCGGGTACCCGTCGGTTCCGGTTCTACCCTAAAATTTTGCCCACCCTTACTTTACACAAGGCAAAACGGAGCACCAATTAATAAGAGATCAAATATAGAAATATTAATTATTATAATGGGACCAATAACATAAAGAGTTTGTTGTGGTGTATGATGACCATGTGATTGGGTGAGATGCTATTTTTTCGTTGAGAGACTTACTGACTTGCTCGTTGTTATTGTGAAGACTTTGCTGTGGTGTATCCTCAATCTCTTTGTTTTCTTTGCCTTGAGTCTTCTTTGTGTCTCATTGTATGTGTTTTTGGGAGTCAAACCTAAGGGATTGTCCTGAGGGTGGTGTTTTGTTGTTGATTTCTTACTTAGATTCTTTCTCTTGGGTCTTATCTCCCTTTTCTCTTGGTTTAGACAGGCTCCCAAGAGAATTGTGTAGCGTCAAAGTTTAGGCATTTGTTTATTTTTTGCACCTTACGCAGGGGATGTCTTGATGTAGGTTGGCCGCCTTTTTTGTAGGCCTTTGTAAACCCTTCTTCTTTTTAATACAATACACTTAGCCAAAAAATAAATAAATAAAGAGTTTGATATTATATAACCCTAACAGGTTGACCTAGTGGTCAAAGAGGTTTGCTCCCGTCGTTGGCTTCTTGGATTCGAACCTTGAGGCCACCTACCACTTTGTGACTTACTTAATCCTTTGGGTTTGTAGGGTATTCAAGGACCCAGAGGATTAGTTGAGGTGTACGTAAGCTAATCCGGACACCTAGATTACCTAAAAAAAATGACAAAGGGCATGTGTCGTCGAAAGCTGCCACATGTACCAAGCCACCGCTTAATTTAATTAGTATCTCGTTCAATGTGTAGACAAAGAAGTGATTAATTCAATATAGAGTTTAGGGTGTGTTTGGGTGGGGGTTATATGAAATTACTGAGGTAATGTCATCTTATATTACTTGATTATTATGTTTGATTGTCAAGTAATATAAGATTCTGATAATCTTCCAATATTAATAGTAGTTATTGTTGGTAATATTGGAGGTAATTTAATTACCTCCATTTTTTTAGATATTTTAAGATTACTTGGTTATCTTATTTTTGTTACAATTTTACCCTCTATTAATAAAATTTTAGGACAATAATGCCCTTGTTTTAAAAACAATTTACAAAAATATCAATTGACTATTTTATCCTTATATACAAAGTTTTTAGGATGTAAATACCCTTGAAATTATACAAAATTACCCAAGGGTGGTGGTTGGATCTAGCCACCACAACCAACCGCCAAAAACCATTGCCGACGACTATTGGCGATGACAGAATGGCACATAACCAGCAATATTTGGCCCACTGTGCGCTGATAAGGCTGTTTTTATCCATGGTTGGAAACAGCAAAATATGGCCGTGAAAGGCAAGATATTTGGTCGTGCAGATCTAGCCATGAAAGGCTAGATATTTGGCCGTGAAATGGCCATTGTTTCACAGCCAAATATTTGGCCTTTCATGGCCAAATCTCCACTTTTGCCACCGCTGACGGTGATGGCAGGCCGCCGGCAGTGGCTTGGGGTGGGGCGAGGTGTCTTTTGTTAAGTTTTAAACTTTTTTTGTTGCTAGGGTGTTTTAGCTAAATCTGAAATATAGGGGGTTCAAAGAAATTATTCAAATAATAATAATAAAAATAATATTATATTAATATTTAACGATGAGAGCAATTTAATAAATTATATAATATACCCACCAATTTATTCCTCCCAACCAAACATATTAACATAACATGCCCATCAATTTATTCCAACCAACCAAACACATTTCCCTAAATATTTTCAGTAATCTTTAAAGTAATCTATATATTCAGTAATATTACATTTCCTGAACTAAAATAAACACATCCTAGAGGTCGTTTGGATCAGGGGTAAATAAGATAATAGGGGTAATATTTGTTTATTTTGCAAGATTCTTGTATTTGGTTTGCAAGTAATAAAATATGACGGTAATCTTTTATTACAAATAGTGGTTACTGTTGGTAATGTGAAGGGTAATCTTATTACCTTGTTAGGAGATGTTATTAAAACATTACCAGGGTAGTATGATTTTTCTTCCCATTTTGCCCTTAATTAAAAACCATTTCGGATACAATTGCCCTCAAATGTCTACTAAATAACAATTATCCAGTCCCCTACATTTGAAAAATTAGCTAAAACACCCCAGCTACAAAAAAGTTTAAACGTTAACAAAATATCCCCAGCCACCCAAGACCACCATCGGTTGTGACTCACCACCGCCACCCGCCAGCGTCAGTCACCATAATGGTGCACGACCAGCAGGATTTGACCAGTCGTGCACCGGTAAGGCCTTTTTGGGCCATGGATCACAGATCCATGGCCAGAAACGACCAGATCTGGTGTTTCTATGGCCGTGAAATGGCCATAGATCTGGCTGTTTTCTGGCCATGGCCATTTCTGGCTTTGCCGGCGCACGGTTGGCCATACACGGCCAGTTGTGGGTCATTCTGTTGATTGTCGGCAGCAGTTGGCAGTGGCGACTGGTGGATGGAGATGATTTTACTACAAATTAAAGTTTTATATGATTGAGGTGTTTTAGCAAAATTTCAAATATAGGGGGTTAAAAGAAATGATTCAAAAAATAATAATAAAAAATACTATTATATTAATATTTAAAAAGGAGGGCAATTTAGTAATCTATATAACATACCCATCCATTTATCCTTCCAACCAAACATATTATTTACTAATTTATTCGAATCAACTAAACACATTTTATAAACATTCTCAATAATCCTCAAGGTAATCTTTCTTTCCGTTAATATAATATACCTCTATAATAAAACAATATGATCCAAACACCCCCCTAATGATAAAAAACTTTACTCAATGAAACCTCAGTGCAAAAATGGTATTTTCAAAGTATTTAACTCTTCTTTATAGTATTAGAGCATCTCTAATAAAACTTTTTATTTTTAAAGAGCATTTTTCGTATAAATAAAGAGCATCTTCATTGATTTTTAAATATAAAAAACAAAATATTTATTCAAATCCAATAGACTCTTTAAATTATAGGAGAGATAATATATTTTTTTCAAAGAAAAAACTTAATGGGAAAGATAAATAATAAATAAAATGCATAGAAACTTGTGATTTGTTATTTAAAATTAAGATAGAGAGTAAAATTTTACTCTCTAAATGTGGAGAATCAAACTCACTCTTTAATTTATATTTAAAGAATAAAGAGTTTGTTAGACTCTTGTTTCTATAGATAAACTCTTTATAATAAAGAGTTTTGGTCAATGTTTTAAAACCCAACCCGAGGTGAAACCCAGCAAATTTTTCGGGTCCCAGGTTGACCCGTTAACAAAAAACTTTAAAACTCAACAAATACACCCCTGAAAATCACCTGCAAGTCCCTACATGTTTGAACTTTATCAAATACACCCCAAATGAAAATCGACCGGTGACTGATCAGCAGCGGTGACACCTTAGATGCAACCCCAATCGTCCCCTGAGCCCATTTCCATTAAAATCTACCCAAGATCTGGCCGAAATAGGTTCGATTTCGGCCAGATCTCACCGACGCCGGTGTGGGTATTCCAGGCCAGATCTCATCCACGCCGGCGCCGAAAAACCTCCCCATCATCCAGGAATTACTCCCCTGTTCCTCCCGACCAAAACCCACCTCATCCCACCCCCGTTAGCCTCGCCAATCGTCGAAAAAATCCCATTGTTGCCGCTGCCAGGTTTGTTTGATTTTCGGTCGATTTACTCACCAGAAATCAACGCAATCACCACCATTGCATTCATCGGAGCTTGGTCTTCAAAAGCCCTAACCTTCCGGTCGTTTATTGTTCGCCGATCATCCTCCCAAATCTTAGGGTTTTGGGGTGAATCGAAAAAGTTAAACCCGGCCCGTTGAAGCTGTCGGGTCCCGATTTAACCGTTTCAACCGGCCGGTCCGGGCCGAGTTTTAAAACAATGGTTTTGGTCATATAAAAATTCCTTTTGAAATGCTGTTATTAGCCAATCCGGAAAGCCCTTTCATTCAGTTATTGTATCTTTGACCTTAATAGTTTCCTATCTCAAATTCAATCTAAGCAGTTGATAAACGGTTGTTCAATCAAATCCTAGACATAAAGAACCTTGTGTTATCCGAAGAAAGTCCCGTCTGCCACGTGGTGGCCACGCCGTATCCCGGTCGAGGCCACATCAACCCCATCATCAATCTCTGCAACCTGTTAGTTTCCAGAACCAACAACGTTGTTGTAACTTTTGTACTCACCGAAGAGTGGCTCAGCTTCCTCAGCTCCGAGAATTTTCCAGAAAAAATTTGCTTGGTTTCAATACCAAATGTGATCCCATCTGAACGAGGTCGAGCTGCTGACATGAACGGATTCATAGAAGCTGTTATGACTAAAATGGAGAATCCTTTTGAATTTCTTCTGGATCAGCTTGAGCTGCCGGCTACTCTTATTATTGTCGATAGTTTATTGTATTGGGCCGTTTGTGTTGGGAATCGGAGGAATATTCCTGTGGCTTCGTTTTGGCCTATGTCAGCTATGATGTTTTCGATATTTCAATATTTCGAACTTTTAGTTCAAAACGGACACCACCCAACCCAGTTGGCTTATTAGGTGAGAAGTTAAGAAAATTGTTCTTCTTCTGATTTAGAGATTGTGTTTTTTAAGAGTACTTCTGCTCAACGTTTTCACTGAGTAGATAGCTTGAAGCTATTTAGGTTTAAAGTGGGGTTGGGATTATAAGATATTTTAATCATAGATCGAATTTAGTTGGTGAAAATATTCTGCAATAGCTTAAATTATACTGCATTACCGCATGTGTAGTAATAATCGTAGAATCCATCAATTTACTTTGTTTCTGATGGTATTTGGCCGGAGAACTCTAAGAAAGAAAAGGAGAAAAAATGCAGAAGGTGAACTACTATATTTCATTATACTGAACTTGCAATATATATACAATAAAGCTTACTGTTTTACCAACTACAACAACCATTCAGACTTTAAATTTCAAAAACAAAGTTGGTAACTTAATGCACACTTATCTTACACTGATTACACCTAAACATGACACAAAATTAACAACTCCAACACAACTCCAGCAGCTTCAGTTTCAGCAGAAAACAAGGGAATGCAACTGCTACTTGGCACCAAGAAACTAATTCAAAAACAAACTAACTTAACTAAATTTTCCAGCAAATTATCAATGCTTCAACAGTTTCTGTAAGTTTTTGGTAGATAAGGGTGAGGATCGTGTTGACTACATCCCATGAGTTTCTTCAACACATCTGATGGACTTTACCTCTCATCAGTGGCAACAACCCATGCAGAGTGCAGCAATTCTATAGGATTATTTCGTGGGTGTATAAAGCACAATATATCTCTTATTCACTTCAATATATGAGCTAGAACCCTGTGCCATTGATGCTTTAAGAGCGAAGTTTCTGTTACCCATCTACAATGTAGGCCCTGCTATACCTTGGTTCAAGCTTGGAGATAATTCCTCTATTACTCCTACCCACAACGAAATCAATTACATTGATTGGCTAAACAGCAACCTAACAGTTCAGTTCTTTATGTCTCTTTCGGAAGTTTTCTTCGGTTTCAGGCTCTCAAATGGAAGAAATTGCNTACATCTCATTAGGCAGCTTCCTCTCTGTTTCAAGTACGCAAATGGATGAAATTCTTGCTGGCTTGCAAAATAGCAATGTTAATTTCGTGTGGGTGGCTCGTGGAGAAGCTTCTCGTTTGAAAGAAATTTGTGGAGATAAAGGGTTGGTACTGCCTTGGTGTGACCAATTAAGGGTGTTGTGCCATTCTTCTGTAGGTGGTTTCTGGACACATTGCGGATGGAATTCCACTCTAGAAGCTGTTTTTGCTGGGGTTCCAATGCTTACTTTTCCCCTATTTTTGGATCAAGATCCTAATAGTAACCAAATTGTGGAAGATTGGAAAATTGGGTGGGAGGCGAAGAGAGAGATTGGAACTCAAAAAATTTTAACAAGAGAAGAAATTGCTGAAGTTATAAAAAGGTTTATGGATTTGAATAGCGATGAGGGTATAGAAGTAAGAAGAAAAGTAAGACAACTTAGAGATATTTGTCAAGGAGCTACCACAGAAAGCGGATCATCTGTAATCAACCTTACTGCATTCATTCAAGACATTTCACAAGGACATAACCATTGATCATATTATGTATTTCATCTCATTAATCACCTCTTAGAAAAACCATCAGCCAGGGACCATACTTCTGTGGCTAAAATAATTTGTTCTAAAGTTTTTCTGTCGAATACAGTTGTCACTAAGCATTTGCTAGATTCTGTTATCTAGGGTATCTGACTTTGATTTAGTTCTTAAAACTCACCTGCTTGTGTAAATTTTGAATCAGTTGAAAAAATATCTTGTCTTCTTCCTGGATTATTGGCAGTTCCATGAGTGCAATTTACTTAAAATCCTTGATTTCTGGTCAAAAAGGTGGTAAAAGGAATACTGGCCATACATTTGTAAGTCGGTTCTAAATACGATGCATATGACTTCATCACAAATTGACCCACAAAATATTATACAAGCATTTTCTTTTATTTCATCTTATCTGTAATTTTTCAAAACCAGAAGTGATCTGTTTTTATCTGAAAACGTTATCCTGAGCTCACTTTAGAAGATGATAAAGGACGCACCTCTTGTTCTTCCAAACTCTACCAAGATAAACAGCCCAACTGAGAGATGTACTCAACCGCCATCTGTCATGTGGTTGCGATGCCTTATCCAGGCAGAGGCCACATCAACCCTTTGATGAACCTCTGCAAATTGTTAGTTTCTAGAAAACAAGATATTATCATCACCTTTGTTGTCACAGAAGAGTGGCTAGGATTAATCGGCTCCAATCCTAGGCCTGATAACATACGCTTCAGAACAATTCCTAATGTCATCCCATCTGAGAGGGTTAGGGCACAAGAATTTCCTGGCTTCTATGAAGCTGTCATGACAAAGATGGAAGCTCCTTTTGAACAGCTTCTTGATCGGCTTGAACCACCTGTGACTGCCATCATTGCAGATCTTGAGTTAAGGTGGCCAATCAATCTGGGGACTAGAAGGAATATTCCAGTGGCTGCACTTTGGACAGCGTCAACATTATATTTCTCTTTGCTCTATCATTTTTATCAGTTCTCAAAAGAACATCTTGCAGTCTTGAACCTGCCAGGTAGGTAAGAGTAACTCGTCAGCATATTACATATCGTCTAGTTGGGGACTTTGAATTTACTGTTGAAATGCAAACTTTATATATATACATAAGAACTAGCAGAATTTACTGTTTCTGTGCTAAAAATTTTATTAAATGCAAAATAATGATTGAGATTGTGTCATTGTGTATGTTAGATCATGTGGACTACATCCCTGGAATTTCTTCATCAAATATAGCGGACCTTAAAACAGTGTTCCACAAAAATGACAATGGAGTCTTGCAGCTTCTCCTGGATTGCATTTNTTTAGGAGAGAAATGGGTGCCTGGGTCGAGAGTTTTTTTTATATAAGGAAGCTATTTTTGATCATGGAACTAGCTGTCATACAATAATATATGATTGTTCAGAGTAACCTAGGAAAATGGAGTCAAACAGTCAACACCTCGTTTACAGGAAAGCTTATATAATAATAATTTTTCTAGAAACATTCCAAATAAAAAATTGACCAAATCTTTTACTCTTGTTCTCTGCCAATGTCCTCCATTCTTATCCACTTGATCTCTGTTCTCCAGTCCACCAGGCTGGATAAAGCTAGCCACTGTCACAAACGTAGTCAACAAGAGCAATAACACCCTTACCTTAAGTCACCATCCAAAACCCGTATCATTCAAATCCCAAAAATCTCAAATCTAACTCTGTAAATTATGATGAAAAAGTTTGGGATTGAAAATGGATAAAGTCTAGAGATTTTGAGACATCAGACTCATGGTTAGCTCTCTCGACAATCAAGAACTATTATTATAATATTTGAAGGAATCATATTCCAAGGATTAAAAGAATCAATTTTTGGACTTGTTCTAACGGAAAATGTGGAAAGGCATTTAAATATAATTAATTCAGCCCCCCTGATCTTGGATTCCATAGTAAGATGCTCTGCTTCGTTGAGTATAAATGCTGTAAATACAATCAGTAAATTGCTTGGAAGACTTTTACTGCCACATCTTTCATGTTTTGGTTCACCCATCCCATTCCACAGCCTAGGTGATTATGTGTTTGGCTGTTGAAATTTTTATTTTGGAAAAGGGTAAAAAGGATAGAACCCGTTTGGTTGCTGAGAAAATCTGAAAAAGAATTTGCGAAAGTTGATGAAGAGAAGGGAGAGATCAATGACAGTTTCTCTAAATATTTTAAACAATACACAATATTTTTGGGACGTTTTGTTGGAATGATTTTGATTAATCAGTTATCAAGTAATATAAGATTCATATAATTTTCTAATACTACTAGTAATTACTGGTAGCAATATTAAAAATAATCATCTTCATTTTCTAAAGTATTATAAGATTACTAACATAATCTTATTTTTGTTACAATTTTATTCCCTATTAATAAAAAATTTGGACAATAATATCTTTGTTTTAAAATCAATTTACATTACTCTACCTTTACAATTTTACCCTTATTTAATTAAGTTTTTGGACAATAATACTCATATATTTGAAACAAATTACAGATTACCACTGTCACCCAACCACCACCGTCGACAGCAGGCCAACCACCACGGACCGCAGTTGGAAAGCGTCGGAGTTGCTAAAAATGACCGAGAGTCGGTGGAAGGTTCTGATATAGCCATTTCTGGCCATATTGATGGCCATTAACAGTCAGATCCTTGGCCATTATAGGTCAGATCTGGGCATTAACGGCCATGGATCTGGCTGTTAATAGCCATATCTATTCCGGCCAGAATAGATTCAATATCAGTTAAACTATATAGTTAAGGAAGAATCTCAATATCATCTGATAAATCTCATATTCAAAATACCTTGTCCTTCATCACTCCATTCAAAGTGTATAAAAGGCCAGCAAGAACACTCGCTGCCAAGTCATCTATATCTTTGGATCATTTTCATCATAAATGTCTCTCCCATAAGTAGATCCGGACCTACTACAAGGTATACTTATGGAATTGTAGTCACTTGCAATCCAATTGCATACATTTCCGTCTTGAGTCCATTGATTCACTTACTTGTATCAACTATTCGTCGAGTATCAGTAAATGCAGTATCAGCAATTGGATTGTGACAAGCAGCAAAAATGCTACACTTTTGTGAACTTCTCTTTCTGATGATAGAAATCTCATCCAAAGGACATCAACCAGGAGAACTGCTCCTCCAGTCGCTCCACCTTGGTGCACAAATCTCGATCCATGATTAACTGCATGTCACACAAAAGACAAGGATGAGACTGAGCCAGAGCCTGAGCCGGAACTTGATTATGTTCATGGTCATGGATGCTTTAATGCTTTAATAATATTCAAAACTTCCAGCCTCTTTGTGCTTAAATCATCAAAGATGTCATGATAAACTTAAATGAGTTGAGCTAATTTATTAATGGCCGGCCCTTTGATCAAGAACCAACAACCTGTTAATAATCTGCGACCTAGCCTTGTGCGTGATCTGCGAAACCATACCTTAAACTCCTCACGTCAATGTATCGTTGCTATTAATTCATGGTCGAAGAGAAGTTAGAATATTAGAAACAACACATGGTTGAAGAGATCACAATGTAATGACTGGATCCAGATCACACATTCTCTTCTGGAGGACAATGAAGAAATCCGACAGGTGTGTATAAAATATTCAGTAAACATTCATTTACGTTAAGATTAAGTATGTAGTATACACATAAATGAGATAAAAGAGTTTCAGAAAATGAAAACCTTATCTTTATCAATTACGATAANGAGGTTTTACTTACTGAGCATTATTTTGTGCTCACCCCGTTATTTTCCTTTGTGGATGCAGGATCTAGGTGATGATGCAGTCGGAGGGGTGTCGGCAAGCGAAGAGGAATAACTACACTGTTTCCCCTGTTTTGTCTTTTAAAACAAATTTTTGTAAACAGTACTCTTTGTGTATAAAAGACATATGAATTATAATAAAAAGAAATTTTTGGGGCCCAATTTTACATTGTTATTATGCATGCATCGTACTAGTTTTCAGTAGTTGTTACAAAGCTCACCAAAACCTTTTCCACCACTCTTCTATCCATCAACTCCACTCCCATTAGCCTTATTTTTTTGACAACACTCATTAATCTATCAACATAATCCTTGACTTTTTATGATTCCTGTATCCTTTGCATCTCAAATTCTCTCCTAAGATTAAGCACCTGCATGTTCCTTGTTGTGGTGCTGCCCATATACTCCTCTCTCAACTTATCCCATGCTTCCTTTGGGGTCTCATATGCCATGATCCTTGTGAATACAAGGTCAGTCACAGCTACATGAATGTGAGAGAGAGCTCTCGGTGCTTTGTTGGTTTCTTCTTCATGCAATCTTATTTGATTCAAGGTGGGATTCTGTCCTAAAGGAGGTGGCTGCATGTTTTCTTCCACATACTGCCACAGTCCTTGTCCCCAGAGAAAAGCCTTCATTTTGACAGTCCAAATGTGGTAGTGTTCCCTATTGAACACTGGTGGTACCATCAAAGCAGATGGGGTTGCCATGTCTCTGTTTTGTGTCTACCACAGAGAAGACAGATGGAAGATGCAAGCTAGATTTTTTTACTGAAAATGGAGTGTTCTTGAGTTGTCATTGATGAATGGTTGTAGTAGGTTTTTTAGATTTTTGTTATAGGCTCTGATACCATTTGTTGGTTCTTAGCCCAAGAATGCAAAGGAAAGATAAAAGAGAGCTCTAAAAACTGAATGCAAAAGTCAATGATTTTCATTGAAAAGTGTTGGAGTAGGTGCCCTAGAGCCAATCAATTATTGTAGAATTGACTCTTTGTAATAATGTTCATTCATCAATAAAAGGCATTTTATTCTATATCACGTAAATCATTATTATTGAAATATGTATTGATATATGTCCTTAGAATGGTAGAACCGTGACGAGGGTATCAAGTGTTTCAAATCTTGATAGTGAGAACCCTATGAGCACATATGGTGGCCATTCTAGAAACGTCCGTAGCCCTAGTATTATTCTGAAGTAAGGGCACAGATAATACGGTAAGGCTATCATAGTGTTGAACGACCCTGTCGAAAGGCAGTGACTGATCTCACTTGTCAAGGTTGTTTGGTGACAACCTNGCGAACAGATTGCAACTACAATGAATTACAACTGCATTATAACACACCATGAAAATTACATTGGGGAGGTTTTATGCATTCACCTTGGCCCTGACAATGTCGATGGCAGCATTGGTGTAGCAACATCAGCTGCACCATTCTTTGGCCCTGGAATCACACTTGCTCTAGCCGTAGCAGGAACTGAAAAGTCATATTCTAAATTTGCTTCAACATCTACCGCACCTTCCAACAACTTTACCACCACTGACATAGAAGGCCTCTTAGAAAATTCGCTTTGCAAACACCATGCAGCAACCTTCATCATTTCCAACACTTCTGCTCCATTTGAAATCATATCCTCACTTTTCTTATCAATCATATCCAAAAGCTGATCCTCTTCTGCCTTTCTCTTAAGTACACTTAATAAATGCATATCCTCCTCTGGTTGAGATCGATCCAAGTTCTTTCTACCACATAAGATTTCTAAGACCACAACCCCAAAGCTATAAACATCTACTTTCTCAGTGATAACTGAGCTGAGCCATTCAGGAGCCAAATAACCTGGTGTTCCTTTCATTCTTGTTACAACGTGACTTTGGTCCCTGTCAATTAGCTTTGAGAGACCAAAATCGGAAACTTTTGCATGAAAATTTTCATCCAGAAGAATGTTTTGAGGTTTGATATCTAAGTGAAATATTTTTTGCCTACACCCTTCATGAAGATACGCCAATCCCTTGGCTATGTCTAGAATGATCATTCTTCTGGTTCGCCAGTCAAGAGCAGAGCGTTGGTTTATATGGAAGATCCATTTGTCTAATGAACCATTACACATAGCTTCATAAACCAGAAGCCTATGAGACCTGTTGGTGGAATATCCAATTAATCTTACCAAGTTGACATGGTGGATACTACCAATGGTTTTAACCTCGGATAAAAATGACTCTTTGATTTGGCTCAGGCCCTCAAGACACTTCACTGCAACCATGGTGCCATCGTTAAGAGTCCCTTCGAATACAGATCCAAATCCTCCTTGACCGAGTTTCTTGCTGAAATTATCAGTCGTTGTTATCAAGTCTTCATAGGAGTATCGCTTGGGCATCCCTGGTACCTCCTTTAAGTATTCTTCCTCTAAGTCATCACCATCTTTTTTCTTCGCTGAAAAAGCAATGTAGATGATGCCAATGATAAGAAGAAGACCAGAGAATACGCCTAGGCTCCATCCTAATATGGTTACTCGCTTCCCTTTTTTCCCTTCGATATCCATCAATACATTTGAGTCATTCTGAACTTTTAAAAAGAAGCGGAAGGTGTCTGCTTCCTTACCTGGCTCAACATTTTTGAGTGAAAAAATTTGTGATTCCAAATAACAAGTCCCGACTGAATCAAGCATCGCAGCTTTGCAAGAACAGTTTTTTAAACAATCTAGTTTGCAACTCTCGACATCTGTATTTTCAGTGTGAACCAGCCCTTTCAAATGACTGACATTCTTCAGCTCCACCATTTTTTGATATTTAAATTTGTCACAGGACAAGGAATTAACTTCAGAACAGCCACGATTGGGATGTCTGTCATCAATCGGCCTAAAATAGCTTAATTTTGTATCATCTGGTTGGGGACAAGTGCATGCGGGATCGTCCTCACCCGATTTCGAGCAAAGTCCATATCTTCCGCAAACCAAAGGATAATCACAACTATCCATTATAAAAATATCAGCAACACTTCGCCAATTGTCCTCTACTAAATCATAAGCTCTAAAATGCCCGTCATAATCCAACGTGACATGTTGCAATGGAGTTGTGTTGGGAAGTGAAATAATACGAACCGGCTCTCCAGAGAGATAACTGAACAGAACTAAGCTCCCATTCAAAAGAATGACATAGGGTTGCATGTCATAGAGTGCCTCGCTTTCAATTGCCGTATAAGGGTAAACTGATTCCATAAAAGCAGAGAGACCGATAATCGTAAAAAAAAGCGAATACAAACCTCCTTCGGAGTAGTTAGTTTGTGAAGTACTTGCTGTTAGCTTTTGGCTGGAATTAGAATATAACTTCTGTCCAATAAGTAAAGTGTCAGTTGGATGATCAAAAGATTGCCAAACAATGGAGTTGTTTGTGTCAAAGAGCACAAGATTCCCTGATTCTGTCAACTTTAACCCAGCGACTGATCTGCCCTTTGTATTAGTAGACCAAACCAAAGTACCATCAAAATCCTGTAACATCAAATCTCCATCTCGGCTTAGCAGCAAAGTTGCTTTGTTTCTAACCGGCTTGTTTCGGTTGGAAGACCAGACTAATTTTGGAGGAGTGCTCTCCTCATTCAAGGCAAAAATACCAAAAAGATAAGTGTTACAGTCAGGGTCAGAGGAGGATCTAAAGCCGCAAGCAAACGACCATTTTCCAGAGAGACTTGTATTAACCATGGAGTGAAACAGTAACATAATAGAAGGATTACATCCACTCGCATCAATTGGCCACGAAATGTTAGTGTTCTTAAGCATTTGAACATATTGACCTTGGATGGAATTTAAAAAAAAACAAAATGGGAAAAGAAACATAGCTGATATCCATAATATGCTAAAAATCAGACCCATTGGTAGTGCCAAATTAAGGCTACGAAGCTGAGATTAAACTGCCGATGGATCGGTAAACTAAACCGTGTTTGATGTTGTGATCCTTTAAGAAACAAACATCTAACAACCTCACAAGTCGGTCATTAATCCCTGAAAGCTTCATTCCAGTCAAGTCAACACTTGAGCTTTATTCTCCAATCCCCACCGTGAAATGGTACCACATCCACGTCAATTATTGTCTTCGTTATTTGCGCGTAAGCTGAACATATGCCTAAAATTTTCATAAACTGAAGTTTAGATGCTGAATTTGTGTTTATTGCAAAAATCAGCCTCAATGTTTTAAAAAAATTTCCGGCTCTAATTGGCTTTTCCTTTCAAGAGCGGATTTTTCGATCGAAATAGAATCATGATTCACATTTGTTAATCAATTCTTTTTTATTCATATTGGAAGTTAAAATCTTTATTTTTTTAGCTCTAATTTTTTAAACTTAGGTGCCTTTTGTTTATGCAACATATAAGTTTCTATTAAATTTATAACTGAATAGAAACTTTTTTTTTTTTTAATTTTTTTTTCCCTGAAATTGTTTATGGAATCCTGAACGGTACGAACTAAGAAAAATCAAAGCTTATATGTTGTCCCCTTCTACTTGACTTGGAGTCTACTCTGTTCAGGGGACCTACAAAGTTTACTAGTATTTGAAGATTCTTGCAAATTATTTATGACTTTTCCGTATTCATTTGCTCATTCCTTGATGTTTCCAGCTTTAATTAATTTTTCCATTCTCCCTAGACGTAAGTTAGAAAAATCAAAAGCTTCACTTATTTGTCTCTGCTATAGACTAAGTGGTCACCGGGTCCCATATCTTTGAAATCTCGCTGCATAAAATAAAGAGCAGGGAAATTTCCAGCAACTTCAAGAGAAAAAAAGAAAATACCTTTCCCCTATTACAAGCTTAATAGCCACGCTTACACCCATCATTTCCTTTTACCCCTTACCCCTGGCATCAGCCACTACACCCAACTCTATCTCATAACTAGGGATGGTAATTTTCCTGGCAGGGACTGGTATCGAAATTTTCAGGCACAGGGAGAGGATGGGGGAGGAAATCCATCCCCAAATTACTTTGGCAGAAAGAACAAGCCAACCGGCGCGCACCACAAAGCATACTAATCAACCTAACCCAAGGTCCAATTACAAGCTTTTTAACTACAACAACTTAAATATATGTTATTGGAGTTGGAATTACCACGGTTGTTGGCATTAGACTTGTCCTCTAACGAATCCTTGTTAAAAGAATTAGATTGTACTCATTTTAATTACCAAGCTTGAAGAGTCTGGTATTGTTATTTATTGTCACTACCTTCTTATGTCAAGATTAGATAATTTGTGTGCTTGCTGCCTTCCTTGGATGTGGTAGCCTTTTCCATTCTCCCTAGATGCTCTTTACTGAAAATCAAAAGCTTAACTTATTTTTCTGTATTATAGACTAAGAGGTCACAGGTCAATATCTTTGAAATCTTGCAGCATAAAATAAAGAGCAAGGAATTTTCCAACAAAAAAATAATAATAATAATAATGCTAAACTTTTTATACTCACTCTTCCATTCATTTTTTATTACATCACTTTGTACAAAAGTTTTTGGAAGATTTATTTGTATCTCTAGCGTTACTAGGAGAAAAAACAAAACAAAAAAAAAAAAAAAAACCCATCCTACCCCTATTACAAGCTTAGTAGCCTAAGCTTACACCCATCATTTCCTTTAACCCCTCACCTGTCACCCCACCCTAGCATCAGCTGCTACACCCAACTCTATCTCATAACTAGGGATGGTAATTTTCCCCACAAGGACTGGTATTCACACACTCCTGCCCCATTCGGAAAGGGGATTTTAGCCAAATTTTTAGGCACTGGGAGAGGATAGGGAGGAAAACCATCCCTAAATTACTTTGGGGTTAGGGACGAGGATTGTTATGCCTTCCCTTGTTTCGTCCCTGATCCTTGAAATAATTAATTATAAAAAGTATTTTAATTTTGTATTGAAAATGTATAAGAAGTTCTATTACCACATAACAAGTTAAGAAAAAACAAAATTAAGAGTTTTAATACAATAGCAATTTTGATTCCAACATTATGTTAATAGAAATTATTTAGTTATGGTTTAGTAAAAGAATAAATTCTCATAAACCTTTTGTTTTTTTAATTAAAAAAACACTATCAATTATATTCTTAAGCTGAATAATTCAATACAAAAAAATTACTAGTATTAATATTGAATAAAATACACTTTCAAATTAGTCATTGTAAAATATTAAATGAAAATAAAATCATTTTTTTTAATATTCGAGGATCCCCGCCCTTTTCCACTTTGGTAGAAGGGACCAGCCGATCAGTGCGCACCACAAAGCAGACCAGTTGACCCAGCCCAAGGTCCAACTACAAGCTTTTTAACTACAACTTAAATATAAGTTATTGGAGTTGGAATTACTACGATTGTTGGCATTATACTTGTCCTCCAATGAATCCTTGTTAAGAGAATTAGATTGTACTCATTCTAATTGGCAAGCTTGAAGAGCCTAGTATTGTTATTTATTGTCACTACCTCCCCGTGTTAGGATTAGCTAATTTGCGCGCCTGCTGCCTTCCTTGGATGTGGTAGTCGTTTCTTAAGCTCCCTCTCCGAAATCGAACCTTAATTCTCAGTCACCCGTCACCATCATATTAGGCCTTTATCCTACCATCAAAAGTGGATCAAGCAGAAATTTGAATGGTGCGTCATCGGTAAAATGATCGTGCAATCTGTTGAGTTATCATGAATCATCAAAGTACGAGCAAAGCCCACCTCAACCTATTATTTAATAAATGCATCCCTTCCAAAAGTTGGGGTTTGATGCACATATTAGCTTGAGTATTACTATGGTTATCCAAGTAAAAGATAAGATCAGACAAACTATAACTAATTTATAGTTATTCGCAGTTTCACAGTCTGAATTAGTTCATACTTACACATGCATGGCTTAATCTTTAAGACAAGCACATGACTACTAGCAAGATCAACCAGGTACCGTAGTAATCCTTGACGGCACCAACGACCACATGAGCCCCATTGAGCACGTGGGCTATGACAAGATCAAGACAGTCGCGGCAGTTGTTGTGTTAAGGGACAAATGCATAGCTTGAGCGAGTAAAGGCTGAGATCCCATACCCATGCATGACATTTTGCATCCAAGAGAGTAGGCAACAACTTTGTAGGCCTTAGCATCTCCACAACAAGGCAAGGCATGCGAGGAACACGTAGCGTGCCTAACGTCCACCCCACGCCCATAAAGGGCACTGGACGAAGAGGGGAAACAATACAATTGAGTTTCTTTTGGTACGTAAGCAACATAGGATACCAAGAGCACCCACAAGGCAGTAATTGCACTTAGGGAAAGACTGATGACGATAGGTAATCAACAATTTGACGCATAAGTAAGAACCATGCCAACCCACACCATCAAAGCACCACTCACACACCTGTTGTGTTCACTTGGAAGCATCCATGCCAAACGAATCGCACCGCAATGGCAATACCATCAAGCATGCAAAAGCATCGAGCAAAGCTACCCAACACCACAGGATGTGAAGAGAACATTAAAACCAAGGGACGACTTGCCTAAGCTATGCGGCATCGTACCATGCTCGAGATCACCATTTGCGTCCCTTGCACTATGATACAGGCTAGGAAACCAGGGCATTGAGCACAAAAGAAACTCAAGCTCACCCAAGCATAGGGTCTATTTCAGGGATGGGAATGGGACTTATGATCCCTAGCCCTATCCGCCCAAATTGTCATCCCTACTCACAACCAGTGGCCAACAATATTTTTTTTAATTATTTATATAGAAAAATATCCATTTAGATCTTATAAATTTAGTTTTTCTCATCTAGCCACCCTTAGTTTTTTAATATCCTATAATAAATTTTAAGAGTCCACCCTTGCTCCCAACCAAAAGGCCACAAACAACTCTAGCCTCCCCTTTACTCGCACTCAATCTTTTCACGTTTGACACTCACTTGGGGGTCTCTTTTTTATAGTGTTAATCAATTCGATTTCACTTGTGATGGTTGGTTTGATGATTTTTTTGATTTCTTAGCATTATTGGTTGTTTGAGGAAGGACCTAGGGAGACATGGAAGTGTTTTATGAATGAGGGTGAGATGGATAGGATAGATTGGCCCTAAGGAAAGGGCTCTTATGCAAGGTGGTTGTGGTGGAGTTATGCTTGGGGGAGGGAGGTGAACTTTGCCCACAAGTACCATGGGTGGGCTGGTGGGGAGAGGAGGCGATGGGTGGATGAAAAAAGTAGAAAGGGATAAAAGGAAAATATGTGAAAAAATATAAAGGGAAAATAAAGTGAAAGGAACCATAATTTTTAAATTTTGTATAAAAGATAAAAGATTAAGTCAAAACTCAAGTTAAAAAGGTAATTTCAGACTTTTTTTTACCTAGTTAGTAAAAACGGATACTGCAAAAAAAATGGTACGAGAATTTTACCGGTATGATAAAGCAAATGGTGAAAAATACGTTTGTAAAAATTCGGTCATAAATTCGGATACAGAAAAAATACGATACGGTTATATACGGGTTTACAAAGTAAAGTGTCAATTGGATGATCAAAAGATTGCCAAACAGTGGAGTTGTTTGTGTCAAAGAGCACAACATTCCTTGATTCTGTCAAGTTTAACCCAACAACAGTTTTACCTTTTGTATTGGTAGACCAAACCAAAGTAGCATCAAAGTCTTGTAACCACGTATGTAGCCTCATAGTGGCTTGTGGGTTCAATTGAACCCACTGAACTTTTCAAAAATTTCAAAAAGTATTAATAGTTTATAGGTTTTATAACTTTAACCCCATTTAACTTCATGTTGACCCCATAAAATAAATTATTAATTAATACTTTTTAAACTTTTCTCTTTTCTTTATTTCCTTTCTTTTGCTCTCATATTATATTTTTCCTTTGGTTGGATACTCAAGTAAGATGATATTAATTTTATTTTTATTTTTTTACTTAAAATTAATTCTTTTTTTTTAACTTTCTTAATTGATGAAAGATCATGAGTTGTGAGTTTTTATTGAGTTTAATAAATAAGTTTGAAATAATTCCTAGATTTTGATGTGAGTTTTTATTTAATCTTGTTTGTGTTGAGGTATGAGTTAATTAATTGCTATTTTAAGTTGGGTTTGATAAGTTGTGGTTAGTTATTGAGTTAATTTTATGGTTTAAAGAATTGATGAAACCCTAAGTTGTAGAGATTTGAGGGTTTGGTTTAATTTCGATATATTAGTTAGTTGTTAGATATTTAGAGTTAGATTTGATGAGTTTTCATGGGTTTATGAGTTGAATTTTGATAAATTTGTGTTGTTTTTACTTTTTAATTGTAATTGCAAATAAATTATATTTCTGATAATAAAAATTCTTTTATTTTTTTTGTTATGGACAAGTTTTTTATCAAAAGAAAATTTTCTAATGAGGAACTATCAATTGAACAAAACATAAGGCATTACGATAGTGTTCACAATGAGCTTATGGAATCTAATTCAAGACAAACATATGTAAAACTTAAGTAGTTTTCCTACAGATCTTGGATCGAGGATTAAAATTCTAGAATATCATCCTGATGACAAAGACAAAGTGAGAAAGGCATAGTTGCAAAAGAGACCTTGCGAACCACACAATCATAATTTTAAAAAGCGAGCAATTGAGAATTTAATGCGTCGTTTTTATCTCATTTGGTTTAGAGAATATGCAAATTGGTTGGAGTATAGTGTAGAAAATGAGGGTGTTTTTGTTTGTGTTGTCATCTTTTTAGACATGAAATTAGCATTGATATTACATGTTGCAAATGCAAGTGTTGAAAGAGTATTTTTTGCGATGAAAATTGTGAAAAATCGACTACGGAATCGAATGGGAGATTAATTGTTAAATGATTGTCTTATTACATATATTGAGAGAGAGAGATTTGATGGGACTGTAATGAAGCAATTTTATAACGTTTTTAGAATATGAAAAATCATTAAGGACAATTGTAGAATTGATAATTTGGTATATATAACTTTTCAAAATACATTTTTTATGTTTATAACTTCAATATATATTTTATTGTAAATTTATCAACTTTGATATTTTGAATCCACTTACTCAGAATTCTAGCTACGTCCCTTGCAATGGCATATCTCCATCTCTGGTTAGCAACAAAGTCACATTTCTTCCAACGAAGTTGTTTTGGTTGGAAGAACAGACTAACCTTGGAGCCGTTCTCATCTCATCCACAGCAAAAATACCAAAAGCATAAGTTGTACCAGAGTTACAATCAGGCTAAGAGAAGCACTGGAAACCACATTCAAATGACCCATTTCCAGAGACTTTTGCACCAAAACGGAGCTATATACCACTATGGCATAAGGATCAGTGTCACCAATTGTCCATGAAATGTTAGTGTTATTAACCATTTGAACATATTGACCCTGGATGGAATATAAAAAAAATGGGAAAAGATACGTTGCTGATATCCATAATATGCTCCAAATTACACCCATTGCTATTGCCAAATTAAGGCTTCGAAGCAGAGATCTAACTGCTATGGATTGGTAAAATGAAGGGTGCTTGGGGTTCATTTGTTTAATTATATGGAATAGTATTTTTGAAATATTATTGTTAGATAGAGTTGGATGATTATTACGAAGTATGATTTGAAAATTAAAATTAGTTGAATAATTTATGATAGAATTTTGAGAATAGAAAAATAAATATGCATTTTGATTTGAAATAAAAATAAGATAGGGAAGCAAATTTAAATAGTACAAAAAAAAAAAAAAAAACAATCAAACATCTAACAGTCAAGTCAAGTCAACAAAATGCTTCATTCAGTATTCACGAATTCCCACTGAGAAATAGAACCACGCCCACTTCAAATTTTTTCTTCGTTATTTGTGGGTTTTATATGAGAAAAAGGATATCTTATTTTATTTTAAAGCTAAATCAAAATTAATTTTTATGATCATCTTAATTTACATATCAATTATAAGGTATTTGGACATATTATACGGCAGAAAATCGAAGAAAAAGCATCACTTTTATGTTTTAATTGTACTACGACTCTTAGTGTTTATATATAATGATTCTTTCTTTTAATCTTATACTCTCATAATTTATTGAATTGACTTACTTATTTACTGACTCGTTAATATTATCTAAATTTGTTTAAGTATATTTGAAATCAATGGTTTAAGGTTTAATTACCAGCATCGAATTAAATATTTTCTTCGGGATCATCAAGGGGATGTCAAGTTTGCTTTTGCTTCCAATATTTTACAAAAGTTTTTCTGCTGAATTGCTTGCAAATAGAGAAGGTTTCTGCATTGCTCGAAGTCATCTCATGAATCAGAGTACAGAACATTTGTCAAAATACGTTCTTTCTTTCCTGAATCCTGAGCATAAAATTAAATAAAAAAGAAGACACTATTTACGTGCGAATTTTAGTTAAAATTGACTTGATTAAATAATCTTGTCTTCTAACTTCAAGCTCTATTCTGAGCCTAATCAGATTTGAGGATTAAGCATCTTCAGTATGGTAAACTAAACAATAAATAAGAAAGTGAAATTATCTATTCCTCTCAGGTGATAAATATAATAATCTTTTGATTTGATGTTGTGATAATTGGTATCATAATTTTAATTAATTTGAGTAATTCCGGACAAATCAACCCTCAATATTTTTTGTGTGTCATTTAGTTTTCAAGAAAAGAATCGTCAAGTGGGCAAATAAGAACTGTTGAGTATGCGTCCGGCAATGCCAGTACTAAGTTTATAAACTCAAAGACAACCTTGTTTCTCAGCATTTTTCGAAAATGCTAAAATTTGCACACAACCTAAACTCATCTTATTATGCTATTTACAGTAACAAAAGCTGGAGATTGATAAGCACAAAGCTCCATCCGAGCAAACCAAGAACTCTTCTTTGGAATTTCATGCAAACTCAACGTTTGGAATTTCATGGCCTAGATTTCATCAGATTTTTTCCTATATAAATGCTCGCCAAACTAGGAGAAAGAAGTATACCTAAAATTTCTTATATAGCTGCTAGGGAGTAAAGATGTCAAAGGGAGAGGTGGTTGTTTTGGATTTCTGGGTTAGTCCATTCTGCATGAGAGTGAAAATAGCATTGGGGGAGAAAGGAGTGGAGTATGAAGGTAGAGAAGAGGATTTGTTTGGGGGAAAGAGTGAACTGTTGCTCAAATCAAACCCCATTTACCAGAAGGTGCCAGTGTTGTTACACAATGGAAAACCCTTGTGTGAGTCCACTACCATTGTTTCCTACATTGATGAGGTCTGGCCTTCACCACCCCTTCTCCCACCTTGCGCATATGGCCGAGCTCAAGCCCGTTTCTGGGCTGATTTTATCGACAAAAAGGTTGGTTTCTCCTTCTGTCATTTTAAACTCAACCATAATGGTTTTGTCTATAATTTATGTCTTAAAGTCAACATATATATAATTATATATGTTTTGGTCATGCAAACCAAAGGTGATCAGGATCGCTACCTTTACAATATGCAAAATCAAAAACCAATAACCAGTCGCTCACCTTAAGTATGCATGTTATAAACTTCAAGACTTCCTCACTTACGAATTTTCGGATGTGTATAATCTTTGGTTTGGTGGGTAGGCATTTGATGCAGTCGGCAAAATTTGGAGAAGCAAAGGCAAGGTAGCAGAGAGTGCAAAGAAGGAGTTCATAGAGATACTGAAGCAACTAGAGGGAGCCCTAGGGGAGAAGGATTACTTCGGTGGTGATTCTTTTGGATTTGTTGACGTTATTGCTATCCCTCTAACCAGCTGGTTCCATGCCGTTGAGAAATTTGGGGGGTTTAAGGTTGAGGATGAGTGCCCAAAATTCTCAGCTTGGATGAAAAAGTGCATGCAAAAAGAAAGTGTTGCTAAAATTATTCCAGATCCAGAAAAGGTTTATGAATTTGTCATCATGATGAGGAAAATGCAAGGGATTGAGTGAAGACTGAGTACGTGGGCTACACCTAAGTTTTTCCCTTCTTGTTCTTTCCCCCATATAGTTTGTGGTGTCTTTTTTTTATTCCTAAAGAAAAAAAAAAAAAATATTGTTGGAAGTGTAACAGTCAATCAATGTTTGTATATGAATAATTCAGAAGGGAAAAATCAAATAAAATTGTCATTGGTGTTTTCTAATCTTAATGTCCTGTAAATTGACACTTCATCTACCTTTTTAAAAAATATATATATATTTAAAACCTTCCCTACAATTTATCATCAAGTTCAATTGCTAACTTTATGACTTTTTGACCTTTTTCTTAGTCTTTTCTACATGCGAACGGTTCTAGATATCCTACATTTTTTTTCAAAACCAAACAACTTTTTGACATTTTTCTTAGTCTTTTCTAAGGGTGAATGGTTTCGGGTACCCTGCATTTTTTGAAAAAACCAAAACCGATCAGTTCCTATGATTTGAAACCAAAACTGACCGATTCCGATTTGGGTTCCTAGAAACCTAGAACTGGAACTTAAAACATAGGCTCTTGTTTCGGGTACTCGGATTAATTTTAATTACTCCCTACTTTTAAAAAAAAAAAAAAAAAAAGACAAATACACCCCCAAAAAAGCATAATACATCCCCAATAGTTTACAAAAATTACAATTCAATCCTAGTGTCCGATTCCAGTTCCACCACTACAGGAATCAGAACCAAACCCGAGAATTCCCAGTTCCAATTTTCAAGAAGGGTCCGATTCCGATTCCTACCCAGAACCAACCAGTGGATACCCGCCAATTCTAGTTCTACCATTTAACTATGCTCACCCCTAGTTCTTTTCTATACTCAAATAAAAAAATAAAAATTAATAGATAACGATAAAATAAAGAATTAAACCAAAATAAGTAATTAATCCACGAAGAGAAAGAAAAAGAAAGTGAGTAGCTAAGAAGAGCACCGTGAGCTTGAAGCAAAATTTTCTGTAAAAATTTATAAAACTCAGTCAAATATTTACATTGCCGAAGTAATCATAAAGTTACAACAACAATGAAAGACTCAAAATTTACTACCAAAAAAGAAGTGGGGAGGGAAAGTACCTAGACTGGATATGCTTTCCTGTTATAAAAGTATGTTAAGTGTCGAAAAAGAAAATGAGACACGCTATCATTAACTTCGCCTCCAAAATTTTGAACTAGCACATCCGGAAACCTATGCAGGCACCGAATCAGACTGCAGTTTCATCTGTACTTCATTAAAACAAGCTTGAATGTCCCTAAATTCTTCCATGTCTGAAAATTCCCCTGCCTGTGATTCCAATGAAATATCTTATAATCAAACTTTATGATTGAAGAAAAGATTAATAACAAAACAAAAGTCAATACATCAACTAAAATATTTCCACAGCTAACCAGTAAAGAGAGTACAATCATCAAACCAAGAAAAGATGGAAGCTTTACCTGTTTAAGTATGTTCTTGAGGTGCATCTCAGCTGTGAAGAGTTGACGACAGCTCCCTGTAGAAGAAGATATTTCCATATACAAATTACAAAGTTCCAAGGACGCATGTGCATACTGTTTAAACCGATCTCTGTCTTTCCACAAGTCAGATCCCTGAGAGAGAGTAACCACAGAAATCAATAATTATAATGCAGCTTATATCAGTCCCACCAATAGAATCTCCTCCAGAGCAATGGTACTTTGAGATGAGTTTTGTATTACATGAGGAAAAACATTAGAGGACAAATGTCAAACAGCAATAAGTACATAAATGTAGTCCCGCATCTGTCACCCCCTTATTGGAACGTGCTCAAGGCAAGACTTAACACTAAATTGAACATATAAAACAGATAAGACTAGCTCCATCATGAAAAAGGAGAAATTAGCAAGATCTGACTAACCTAAGCTAAATTGTTTCTGTGTCAGTAAGGATATGTGAACAACAAAAGTTATCAGGGGAAAAGCTAACCATGAGAGATGTTTGTGATGGTTTTCCAGTAAGAGAGGTGCGTTTGCAATTATTTTTCAAATGTATTGGACTTTTGTATCACTTCTTCAAAGCATAGGGACATCTATACATTTGCCTTAGTTTTATATTATTTAGAAATTTTATCAAAAATTTGTGTATTCAGATAAATTCATAATAAATTGTATTTTCTGTTCTAATAATAAATATTTTAAAGTAAGTGTCAAGTTCAAAACAAAACATAATGCTATGTCAAGTTCAAAACAAAGCATAATGCTATGTCATGTTCAAGGTATCGATCATGTTCTAACAACCCTAAGTTCCTCATACCAATGTCATAGATCACTCAGATATGCTCTAAAGTGAAAAGGACTATAATATAACTAAATCTACTTAACAAATCATTGTAAAAAAAGAAACACCACAATGTTTAAATTATTAGAGTAACATCATGAACGGATAATAATACAATTCTTTTATGCCCTATTTAAATGAAAATAGATTACATCCTTTTATTAATTCTCCACAATTAATGAAAACATGCACAGAAAGTGGACAATTTTGTCACACTTAATGATAAACAATTATATACAAGATTATGAGAGCAATGGAAATACCTGATATGATCTAACTTGCTTTAGAAGAGCTTCACAGCACATTGTGAGATCTCCTTTAATTTTGTGCCACCTTGCATATAAGCCCCACACATCTGCTCTGCTTTCACTTTTAACTATCTGTACNTTCTACATGCGAACGGTTCTAGATATCCTACATTTTTTTTCAAAACCAAACAACTTTTTGACATTTTTCTTAGTCTTTTCTAAGGGTGAATGGTTTCGGGTACCCTGCATTTTTTGAAAAAACCAAAACCGATCAGTTCCTATGATTTGAAACCAAAACTGACCGATTCCGATTTGGGTTCCTAGAAACCTAGAACTGGAACTTAAAACATAGGCTCTTGTTTCGGGTACTCGGATTAATTTTAATTACTCCCTACTTTTAAAAAAAAAAAAAAAAAAAGACAAATACACCCCCAAAAAAGCATAATACATCCCCAATAGTTTACAAAAATTACAATTCAATCCTAGTGTCCGATTCCAGTTCCACCACTACAGGAATCAGAACCAAACCCGAGAATTCCCAGTTCCAATTTTCAAGAAGGGTCCGATTCCGATTCCTACCCAGAACCAACCAGTGGATACCCGCCAATTCTAGTTCTACCATTTAACTATGCTCACCCCTAGTTCTTTTCTATACTCAAATAAAAAAATAAAAATTAATAGATAACGATAAAATAAAGAATTAAACCAAAATAAGTAATTAATCCACGAAGAGAAAGAAAAAGAAAGTGAGTAGCTAAGAAGAGCACCGTGAGCTTGAAGCAAAATTTTCTGTAAAAATTTATAAAACTCAGTCAAATATTTACATTGCCGAAGTAATCATAAAGTTACAACAACAATGAAAGACTCAAAATTTACTACCAAAAAAGAAGTGGGGAGGGAAAGTACCTAGACTGGATATGCTTTCCTGTTATAAAAGTATGTTAAGTGTCGAAAAAGAAAATGAGACACGCTATCATTAACTTCGCCTCCAAAATTTTGAACTAGCACATCCGGAAACCTATGCAGGCACCGAATCAGACTGCAGTTTCATCTGTACTTCATTAAAACAAGCTTGAATGTCCCTAAATTCTTCCATGTCTGAAAATTCCCCTGCCTGTGATTCCAATGAAATATCTTATAATCAAACTTTATGATTGAAGAAAAGATTAATAACAAAACAAAAGTCAATACATCAACTAAAATATTTCCACAGCTAACCAGTAAAGAGAGTACAATCATCAAACCAAGAAAAGATGGAAGCTTTACCTGTTTAAGTATGTTCTTGAGGTGCATCTCAGCTGTGAAGAGTTGACGACAGCTCCCTGTAGAAGAAGATATTTCCATATACAAATTACAAAGTTCCAAGGACGCATGTGCATACTGTTTAAACCGATCTCTGTCTTTCCACAAGTCAGATCCCTGAGAGAGAGTAACCACAGAAATCAATAATTATAATGCAGCTTATATCAGTCCCACCAATAGAATCTCCTCCAGAGCAATGGTACTTTGAGATGAGTTTTGTATTACATGAGGAAAAACATTAGAGGACAAATGTCAAACAGCAATAAGTACATAAATGTAGTCCCGCATCTGTCACCCCCTTATTGGAACGTGCTCAAGGCAAGACTTAACACTAAATTGAACATATAAAACAGATAAGACTAGCTCCATCATGAAAAAGGAGAAATTAGCAAGATCTGACTAACCTAAGCTAAATTGTTTCTGTGTCAGTAAGGATATGTGAACAACAAAAGTTATCAGGGGAAAAGCTAACCATGAGAGATGTTTGTGATGGTTTTCCAGTAAGAGAGGTGCGTTTGCAATTATTTTTCAAATGTATTGGACTTTTGTATCACTTCTTCAAAGCATAGGGACATCTATACATTTGCCTTAGTTTTATATTATTTAGAAATTTTATCAAAAATTTGTGTATTCAGATAAATTCATAATAAATTGTATTTTCTGTTCTAATAATAAATATTTTAAAGTAAGTGTCAAGTTCAAAACAAAACATAATGCTATGTCAAGTTCAAAACAAAGCATAATGCTATGTCATGTTCAAGGTATCGATCATGTTCTAACAACCCTAAGTTCCTCATACCAATGTCATAGATCACTCAGATATGCTCTAAAGTGAAAAGGACTATAATATAACTAAATCTACTTAACAAATCATTGTAAAAAAAGAAACACCACAATGTTTAAATTATTAGAGTAACATCATGAACGGATAATAATACAATTCTTTTATGCCCTATTTAAATGAAAATAGATTACATCCTTTTATTAATTCTCCACAATTAATGAAAACATGCACAGAAAGTGGACAATTTTGTCACACTTAATGATAAACAATTATATACAAGATTATGAGAGCAATGGAAATACCTGATATGATCTAACTTGCTTTAGAAGAGCTTCACAGCACATTGTGAGATCTCCTTTAATTTTGTGCCACCTTGCATATAAGCCCCACACATCTGCTCTGCTTTCACTTTTAACTATCTGTACAAAACAAAGAAACACTCAACATAGGCTACCAAAAGAGGGGCTAGTTTTACTTGCTACGTGCGCCTCGAGTCAATAATATTCATGCATTATGGGACCCTTTTTAGAAGGTAAAAGAGTCTCACGATTGTTTTAACATTTAGCACAAATTTTTCAACACGGCCAACTTCTTGCATTTACTAGAAGTAGTATCTCAAACAGTATGTCGTAGGGAGCAGAGATGGGTCATATGCCCAAACACCAAACTGTACTCAAGAAGACGTATTCAGGATTATAATATATATGTGCATAAGAAAAACTAGGGTCCGTTTGGCACACTTTTTTCCCCCTGTCCTAATCTACTATCCTATCCTAAAAACCCAAAAATACATCTATTTTAATATTCTTCAAAATTCAATCATATACTACTCAACTCAAAACATTAACAATTACCTTTCTCAATAAAAATTTTAAAATAAATAAAAACACCCCCACCCACCCAAGTCACTATCACCCGCTAGCAGCAACCGCCGCCGCCGCTGAATCTAGCCGGTAGTGCACTGATCTATCCGTTTTCAACTAAATCCACCATGGATCTGGCTAGAAACGGCCAGATCTACAACAAAAGATCTGGCTGTTGACGACAAACATATCTTGGCCGTCGTTGACAGCCAAATATCTTGGTCGTTGTTTGGTCATCAACGACCAGATCTATGGCCGTAGATCTGGTCATTTCCAACCCGATCCACCGTGAATCTGGTCGAAAAAGGTCAAATCGGCGCACAACCGACCAGATCCAACTGATCATGCGCCATTCTAGCAGATTCCGGCCACCTTCCGACGGTGGTGGCGAATTGCCGGCAATATGTGAATGGGTGGAGGTGTTATTGTCAATTTATAAATTTGTATTGTGGGGGGTGGCTAGTTAAATTAACAAACCTAGAGGGTTAAAATTAATCTAAATATTTTCAGAAAATACTATTCAGAAATGTACCAAAAACTTCTCAAAATCCTATCCTAATTCCAAAAATGCTAAATAGCATAGAATGTTATTCTAAATAACTAACCAAACAGAGTCTAATATAAGACAGTCTCACCAAATCATCATGTTGACGTAATGAGACCGTCTAATAAAAATTGACCACATAAATAGTAATTTTAAAGCCACCATGTGATTATTAGTAAATCATGGTGGTCTTTATTGCTAAAATGAAAACCACCACATATGTGGTTAACTAATCAGACTATTTCACCATGTCAACATTGTGATGTGGTGAAACTATCCTATATAAGTATTTCTCATATGTGCATATATATTAGATACGTGTATGTGTATGTGTATGTATTCTGTTTGTGACAGGTTGCAAGGGAGAGTAAGATTTCCTTTTGGTCGAGAGAAAAGACACAAAATATATCACGGAAATATTTACATACCTGCTGTAGAATTTTCCCGAGGAACTCCATCAGATGTTCAGCTTCCCGTGATCTTCCCTGGGTTGGTTCTTCAAATGATGATTCATTGACAAATTTTACAGTTGAATCTGAAGGACAAGCTTGATTGTTGCAATTATTATTATCGGCAGCTGCAGGAGACTTTAAATGTTTAATTGACGCTCTATCCTCCAAATATAGCATAATTCTCTCAAATAATTCAGCATCAATTCTTTTATTACTGGTCATATTCAGCACCATCTGTACAGCTTCTAGAGCCTGCACAAATAAATTGAATAAACAATAAAGCATAAAACATTGATAACTGAAGAAAAAGATTATTGTGAAGTATACTGATGTCATATTCACTAACATATCATATGATCTCGTACATTAATAGTATCCAAAAACATAGGGTGATAATGAAATATAAAAATTTCTCAATGTATCCACAATAAATTGCCCTTTCAAAAAATGACATGTCCACTCTATCATGAGACAAAGCCTCTGCAGTTCTCATTAGAATTTTCACAATAAACAAGCCAAGCCATCAAAGGGGGGCTAAGGAAAAGACCTAATGCTGGTCAAAAGTGCTAGGCTGATTTGCAGTGGTAAGCATTTGAACATTAACTGCATATCCAAGATTACCTGACCAAAATTGCCCACATCACAAGCAACATGGCTGTAGTTCTCCCATAACTGCCAGCTGTTCCGTCTGTTAACAAATCAAGTTTTTGGTTATTACACATCCCACTGTTTGCCACAACAGAGACCAATGATGTCTCAGCGTCAGTGTTTTGTGTTTGCAAGAGTCTGGGTGCATTGTGCGTGACAAAAAAGTAAAATTGCATTAATCAAAGGAAAAAGACAGAACTTGAACTTTAGGGCCTCCTTAAATGCAATGAAAGCTTCTTTGCTCTTCTTCTTAAGCATATGCCTGCAAGATATAAAAGACAATTTATATTTTTACTGTAATAACAATTATTTTTTATAAAATGTTTCATCAAACTAGAGGAAAAAAAAATTGTCTTAGTATGGGTGGCAATACTAAACATGTAAATATGCTGCACATTTAACTTCTTAGTGGGAACAGCATGATGACTAACACACAAGTTGAGTTGAAAATTTTACACAACGTGATATACCATAAATGAAAAGAAAAGATAAATATAACCCAATTAACAAATACTAAAAAGTAAAAGTTTCACCACTGCAGGTAGAAGATGGAAATTTATATGCATGGCATTGTGATATATGGAGTAAAACTATGGTACAGCATGAAGAAAAAGAAGAGCATACAAGCAAGCAATATTATTCCAAGCTTCGCCATTATCAGGATCAAGTTGAACAGCCCTAGTAAACCCATCCAAAGCCTTTTCAATATCCCGAGCCTGTATTGATCATCATAAATAAGTTCCAAGAACATGGGAAATAGTGCAAAAATGAAAACAGGGCAAATATACTTGTACAAGAATATGGTAAACAGCAAATCAACGCATTGCAGATAACATATTTTACCTTTAATGCAGCAGCCCCAAGAGCAAACCAACCATCTGGATACAACGAATTCAACGCCATAGCAGACTCCCTATGATAAAAACAAGGATAATTTGAGGCTCAGCCATATCAATTATCGAAACCACATTAGAATATTAGATATATTTCATAAAAGAAACTTGAGTGTAAAAGCGTCAAAGCAAACATACCAAAGGTTTTTAGATTTCTCATAGTCCCCTCTATTGTAAGCACTACGAGCAAGAGACCGCTGATGCAAGTGTAGATACATTAATGACAAAAGATCGCTACAAAATCATTATATAACCCGTTTAATCCAAGCAATGAACCTTACCAGAGCTCGAGCTGACTTATTGTTTGAAACTTCCAGAGCTTTTTCATAGCAGGCATCATTATTTGTAACATCACCTAATGAACACCTAGAATACGTGTGTGCAGAGTCAGCAAGCCGTGATAAAACTACAATGAGAGAAATAATTAAGAAATGGAAAGCCAACTGAAAAGGCTAAATAACATACCACAATCTTGGGTCATTGGGCCTTTCAGACAGCCGTGCCTTAATGAGTTCAACAGCTGCTGCTTTCTTTCCCAATAGGCTGTTTTGATATCATATACCAAAGAAACTCTAAATGGCAACAGTAGACAAAAAGGAAAGGCAGAAATGATAACACATAGAAGAACTTGACTGAGTTATGGCTGTCGAGGACATCATACCAGTTGCAGTATATCAGATTATCCCATAACTCTAAATCCTCAAAAATTTTAATAGCCTCTCCAATCAAACCACAGCTTACTAAAAGTTCAGCATATTCCCTAAAATTAAAGAAACATTGAAAATGAATAATTTAAAAGAAGAATAACAAAGCAATTAAAATATGCCAAAACAATGTAATACTAATATAAGATAGGTAGCTGGCATAATGAAAAGATATTAAATATCAGTGGTCATTCAGAGATAGAGAAGAAATAGTTTTACTTTCGCAGTGCAGGAGCAGTAGGAATATATGCCACATAACAAAAGGGAACTCTTTGTGCCACTCCAGGAGTAGACTTATAAACACCCTCAACCTAAAACAAAGTAAAATATATTTGTGAGACTGACAGAAAGGCAAGCACTTTAAGAATTTAATAAAGATTCTGAATAAAATGGGACCAAAAAAAAAAAAGATTGCATTTGAACTTCATCAAACATAGTGTCACCTTATGAAGCAAAAAGCCAGAGCAGCAAGTTTTGCTCAATCATTTAGAGACTAAAATCTGACAAAATAATTGCATATCTAACAATGGAAGAAAACTTTATATCAAATAGCAGCCAAACCAAGTGAAAATTTTTGGGCCCAACAACGTACTAACAGTACAAAGACTGGAATCTTTCCCATTTATTAATAAGGCTTCAGTCAATTAATTCTAGTAAAATCGAGATTCTCAGGTCCACGCAAACATAAAAACTCTCATTACCAAGCCAAGTTCTTCACCTAAAATTTCAATTTATTTGCAACATATGTTGAAAGAGATTGCTCAGTAACATCAATTGCATTAAAAAATAAAAGGCTACTCCTTTGAGGATCTTCAATTTAGCAAGACTTGCTACCATTGTATGGTCAACATAGAACACTTACACAGAGACAGAAAACCAAAAGCAGCTGAAGTCAAGCAAAATCCAGGAAATCTCATAACAGAAAATAGGGGAATGACATCTATGACCAATTCCCACAAGTCTAAAATATTTTGATGATCTCATGCATTTGTGGCGCATGGAAACATTACCTAAGAACAAAATACGAAACTCAAGCTGTACTGTTGCACAATCAAAAACATCTCAAGATTGCTCTCAACAACCAAAAATAAGTATAAAGATTAAAATCACAATAACATAATCTATAAATATACAATAAACCATAGGGTCAAAGATAACATAAATAAATAAATAAATAACTACACAAAAGCATCACAGAGCTCAAATTAGATTGGATACAAACGATGATTGTCTTACATCAAGTTTGATTTCTTTCTTGAAAAGCTGGTTATGAAAGATTTAAGCCCAAGTCAGACTGGATGCAATCGATAATCCTCTTACAAGAAGTTTGATAGCTATCTTGAGAAGCTTGTCATGAAAGATTTAAAGAAAACTTCCTTCACAAGGTATCACCCACTCATACATCAAAAAAAATAAATAAATAATCATCTTTCTTTCTAGACAGCCTATACAAAACTTTTATTACTTCTTATATAGTTTTTGTCCCCTTCTCAGGGGTGACCTGACTCTTCAGGGGATACCTGATCCACAAGTGTATTTCTCTTTTAATCTTATTAATACAATCCTTTAGTGTTTCCATAAATAAAAATGAAATTGAGCAGGAAAAGTACCAACTTTAAGCTCCACAAGCACTTGAGATGAGAAATATGATGACTCGAGATAGAACAATTCACATCAACAAACAGAAGGCAAAATCCTAACTAATTAAATTTACAAAGAACAGACTAGCAATAGATTTCTTACCAATTTATCCATCATCTCTAAAGCACGCCCCTTCGTACGACTTCGAGTTGACTCCCATCGAACTCGTAAGAGATCACAGAAACAATGTAGCTGATAGAGGGTAAAATCATGCACAACTCAAAAGTCATAGAATTACAAGACTGAAGTTAAAGACTCTTTGATATATCAAAAAAGCAAACGCATCACAAGAGATAACAAAAAAAAAGAAATTAAAATAATAGGACAGCGAGATGGTACAAATAGCAAATCTATAGCAGTGGCAGTGAAGTAATCTTTCACTGCTTGAACCCTAAAATCTCATATTATCTCATTTATAGAGTTTACATAAGTGAAACATAGCATTTATCTTTGTCACTTTATCTATACACAAAAAGTCCCATGCTTAAGGTTAAATCTACTTACAATAAAGTACGATGACTTCTGTGAACCAATTGCCTCTATGTATGGAGCCATATCCCATCCTGAAACAAAAATTAGCCGTAAGTCAGCAAAATGACCAATTGAAAATTTTATGCTTCTATCCGAAGACCATATCAGCAACAAATGGAATTCCTAGATAAATCTTCACAAAAAATTAAGCAGTCTCTTTTTCATTGTTTCCATGTAATATTTCATCCATACTAGATCTAAAAATTAGGAAGAGGAAACCTTATAAATCAAGAAGGTTTATTTTTCTTACATTAGTATAATATTTTACGAGAAAATAAGTAACCAAACATATAACAGACGACACAAGCAAAAGAATTAATGAGAGTGTCAACATATCATCTACAGCACACAAACAAGAGAATTACTGATAATGTCATTGTATCATCTACAATGCAATCTATTATCATCAATTAACAAAACAACAAGCATACTATTTGAAGTCAATTTCAATATGCATTCTCACATAGGTTGCAGCAATCAAGGTGCAAACTAAGAACAAAATATTTTTAAAATTCATAACATCAAAAATTTCGGCTTAAAAATACAACCAAGCATTCTTACTTTGCATTTCATCATGTCGAGAGCTCTTCTCTATGAGAAGGCATTGTGACAGGACCACTGCCTGTTGGATTGGCTTCAAATCAATAGTTGAAGCCCCATTGTAAACACACGGCGCTCCAGTTTTGGATTCATTACCATTCACCAATAACTTTGGGGTCATAAGAATATCAGAAGTATCAGTGACACTAGAATCGTGTGCTTGGACGCCTCGGTCTGCTGAAGGGCAGGTATAAGTATTGTTTGATGTGCTCGTATTTGCAACAAGTACCATTTGTGCCTTTGGTTCTACCTATATTCAAGAACAATCCCAAAGCTAAGAAGAAAGATCCCTACAATTTCACGAGTAATACACCTTCATCATTACCTGATGTATTGTTCGACAACCAAGAGCCCCAGTAACAGAGAGCTGAAGACCAGCTGCAACTTCAGCAGATTCAAAATGTCGCCTGATACCATAAAAGCACTTCAGGAAACAGCTATAACCTCAAAGATTGAAATTTAAACAAACCATCTAATGTCAATGGTAATAATTGATTCCAAAACACTTTACCAAAACCCACAAGTGCAGCAA
>NW_022195121.1:0-1367 GCF_008641045.1 Pistacia vera
AATAATATATTTCTTGGATTCACACAAAAGAGAATGTTTGTTTGCAATAAGAACTCCTTAATGTATGTACTGAACTCTCTTACTTGCTTTCTATCTCATTTTGTGTTTTGTTTCGCTTTGTTTCTCTATTTGCTCCTTTTTTCTCCTTTTTTTTTTTTTTTTTTAATTCACCAAAAGCCATGCTAATTTAGGCATACTTGTTGCATGCCTTGTGACCTTGTCAAGGTGACACTCATGCAACACCTTAGCTTGTCAACATCATCTTAATTACTTAACTTTTTACAAGCAATAAATGCATTTTCTAAAGTTTTATAATGTTTGAGTGTACCCCCATCCTTAATATTAGGGGTGTTCAAAATTACTCAAAACCTGAACGAACATAGTACCAGAATTGAAAAATTTGGGTACCCGTAAATTCGATTCAGGTTCGGGTATTAATATTTGAGGTACCTGAATATTCGGTTCGGTATTGGGTCACTTGTAAAAAATATCTGGGTACTTGAACCGAACTAGTTTGCTTAAAAAAAAAAAAAAATAATAATAATTCATAACCCTAAAAACAAAATCCGCAAATTCGACTAAATGCAAAACCGAATACAACTTCTTCTTTGTGAATCTAGACTCCTTCCCGCCGCCTCATCCATTGTTCTTACCTCTATTTTAAAAACTGGACTGGACCGGCTGGTCAGACCGGTCAGACTGGGACTCGGCAGCTTCTCCAGTCCGGTTCAAGTCTTAGGGGGTTGTAATATTTCAAAATTATAAGGGTTAATTGGTAATTTTATAAGGGTGTTTTAGAGATATGTCAAAAGTTTAGGGATTAATTGGTAATTTTTTGGGGTATTTTTGAAATAAATAAAAATTTTAGGGACTAATTGAACTTTTTAGGGAAATTTTTGTAATATATTAAAACTTGAGGGATTAATATGTGATTTTTTAAAAATAAAATTATTGTTAACGTCATCGGTCCTACCGGTTGACCCGTGACCCAGGCAGCAAAATGCGTTGCCCTCTGTTTGAGTTTTAAAACAATGGTTCTTACTCCACTCGGCAACTGCTTGTCATCGTCACTCGTTGATTGTCACTCGTCTCCTTCCTCCTTTCATCGTTATCAACTTATCACTTTTAGACAAAGAGATGGGTTTAAGTTTGAACATAGTGTTTCACTTTCAGCTTTTTTGTTCATTCTTCTGACTCACTTTTAATTACACAGTTAGTAAATATAGATTAAACAATTTAATTACGCTCCTTATTTTCAGGTTCACAAGTGAAGAAGATGCCGATAAATCAATTTGAATTAAGTCAACTGAGGAATAAGGTTGTGGTGACTATGGTTTTCTTTTGTTGAAAAAAAAAGTAAACAATAT